>NC_091464.1:14095633-14190633 GCF_027789765.1 Dendropsophus ebraccatus
ACTACAGAGGGACCTCAATACTATATGGGGAAGCACAGGGAGGGTCTATCTTCTATATGGATGAACAAGGGGGGATAATCTACTATGTTAGGATATAGATGGTGGGCTTTTTACAATATGAGAGCAGGGACCCTGCAAACTATATGAGGGCTAAAATTGGGTCTAAATACTACATGGAGGCATCAATTGGCTGCTCTCATATACTCTGTACACCATGATTATCAGGGCTAATTTCTCCTACATTTTTCATGTATTGTTTCTATGGATTTATGGTAATTATTCCTTTTAGTTATGTATACAGGTTATTTAAAATAGTTGCCTTGAACTGCATGGGACTATTTATTATTACCCAGCATTTGTACTATACATTTATTCTATTTGTACTCCTTTGGGTGTTGCTAATTTGGTCATTGACCATCAGCTATGGTGTAGTCCTCATGCTGCCCAATAGATATTAGACAGATAGATATGAAAAAAAGAGAGATAGAAGAATGGATGGATGGCTAGATAGAAATCAGAAACAGCACCACAGCTTCCTCTATGTTGTTTGTGGTATTACAACTTGTTGTAATCTCTTTTAGTGGAACTGAGCTGCGCTACCACATCCAAGCTTTGGAGGAGAGTGGCGCTGTTTCTGGAAAAAAGGCAGCTATGTTTTAGCAATGCTGGATAACCCCTTTATTTTTTACATGGTTACATATGTGAGATGTAGAAAGTCTTTTCCACTGTTCTCAGTCTCTGTTCACTATGAATAATGTTGTAGAAAATACCCTTTATTATTCGGAAAGCATTGTCATCTACTGAGGTTCCTTATGGGTAACATACTGTAATTGTTTGGGGGCCCACTGAGGCTCACTCGCCCCCCCTAGGCTGAACCCCTAGCTACGCCCCTGCTGAATGGAATACTGTAATGTCTGACATTGTACCTCAAAGGCTGACAGCTGACTTAGTCCCTAATTCAAGTTATCAGAAAATTTAAGCTCTATGTAAGTTCATGTAAGTTCACCTATATCTTAAACATCCATCCATTTTTCATTCAAATCAACTGGTGTCAGGTACTGTCCAGGGCAGTAGCAAATCCCCATAGAATCTCCTGTTCTGGACAGTTCCTGACATGGACAGAGGTGGCAGCAGAGAGCAGTGTGTCAAAGAATACATCACTTCCTACAGGACACACAGCAGCTGATAAGTACTGGAAGACTTAACATTTTTAAATAGTAAATTGTAAATCTTTGTAACTTTTTGACACCAGTTGATTTGAAAGAAAAATTTATTTTAAATTTGAATAAATTTCATTTGAATACATTTTTTTATGCATTTTATTATTTTTTTCTGTTGCAGCAATTACAGTTTGGAGAGGAAGTCTGCTATGTTGCATTCTGCGGCCTCGATATCCCCCCTCCGACGGGACCTCTTTGGATTTTGGGAGCTACATTCATAGGACAGTATTACACTGAATTTGATCGTCGCAATAATCGTATTGGATTTGCTACATCTCTCTGAATGCGCTTCATTTTCTTTTTTAATTTCACGGTCAAAGCCGCGCAGATTTTTTCTTTTTTTTTAAACTTATATATCATTATTGACTTGGTTTTGTAATGTTTATGTGACTACTCAGTATAATGTATTGTATATATTCCGTTTTTGGATCCAAGATTGGGCACGGACTGCATAGCTTGGGGGCTGGTAAAGTATGTGCACCAGGTGTTTGGGGTGCACATTTAGGGTACGTGCACACTACGGAATCCCGACAGAAAACCAGTTGCGGATTCTGTAGCTTGCACCCGCTTGCGGACACTGGCGGCCGCTAGCATTTCCACCCGTCCTATAGACTAAACACGGGCGGATTCTGCCGTCCATCCAAAGAATGAACAGGTCGGGTTTTTGGACGGACGACGGAATCAGCCCGTCCATAGAATGGAGTCTATGGCACAGGCAAAGTGTGAGCTGCAGAATCCACAATGGGTTTTCCGTCGGGATTCCGTAGTGTGAACATAGCCTAAGGTAGGAAACGGAATTGTTGTCCCAGGTGTAAAAAAACCTGCCTTCAACCCTGGTTTGGGTTTACTATAAAACACAGGCAGATAGCTTACAACTAGAGATGAGCGAACCGGTCCATCCGAACCTAAACTTTCGGCATTTGATTAGCGGGGGCTGCTGAACTTGGATAAAGCTCTAAGGTTGTCTGGAAAACATGGATACAGCCAATGACTATATCCATGTTTTCCACATAGCCTTAGGGCTTTATCCAACTTCAGCAGCCACCGCTAATCAAATGCCGAAAGTTCGGGTACGGATGGACTCGAGCATGCTCCAGGTTCGCTCATCTCTACTTACAACCTCTCCTGCTCTGGACAGTTCCTGACATGGACAGAGGTGGCAGCAGAGAGCACTGTGTCAGACTGGGGAAAAAAAACATTTCCTGCAGGACATGTAGCAGCTGATAAGTACTGGAAGACTTCCAACTGAGTTCCATCAGAGTTCCCATTTAAATCCAACATCACTGACTTCATGGAGAAAAAATGGTTGTGTACTGAAGTAAATAGGGACATAAACAGATCCTTATTTTTTGTCTCTGTGCTGGCCAAACAGAACATAGAAACTGAATTGGGGAGGGGGGGGGGGGGAGGGTCAAAAGCAGATGTAAACCCCACAATGCTAAATATTTTATATTATTTTAGAAAGAAAAAAAAAAATAGAAAAACGTATTCGGCCAATAATCATCTTGTGTAATAGAAGGCAACGATCAGCCGACATGAACAATGTCGTTGCTGTCGATCTGTTGCCGTCCCCCCACGGAATATCAGTGGTGGCAGCAGGCCGCCGCTATCCTCTATGGGCTGCCTGGGCGATCTAGCGATCACCCGGGCAGCCCCCCGCAGCTCCCTGCGCCCCCCCCGTACTCACCTGCTCGCTGCTGACGCGTGTAATAGCGGCGGCAGTGAGCGGGGAACGAGGAGAAAATGAGCGCTGAGAGATGTAAAATAAATGGAGTCCTGAAGGAAGAGTGAACATAGCATAATGTACTATCAAATCTTTAAAAGGTTACCCCATAGGTTCATGACTTTTTTTAAAACATATGTAAAAAAAATGGATGACAATGTCCAGTACAGTTCTGCTTCCCTAGCTTGTTTCGAAGCGATCTGAAGCAGGTCATTTACTTGGAAATCTTCACCCAGCCCCGTAAACCACACAGAACCTTTTGGATCGAAAAATCAAGTTCAATTTGGCTGAAATAAGTACTCCGTACGGGACCGCATGGAAATCCACGGCCGTAAGTTTCAACATTTCCGTCCTCAGTGGTCTTGTTCATTTTTCACGGCGCCGTATACGATCCGGCCGTAAGCTCATACAAAGTGTGCATTGTGCGGGCGTATATCGTATACTTTCAAGCGAACGCATCAACCTCAAAACTATGTGCGTATATTCGTGGTTCGCACTACGGCCGGAATCATACGCAGTGTGAACATAGCCTTAAAGCGGAGTCTTGTCCTGTCTCTCAAGCTAAATGTTTATATCCTAGAAATCTTCACTAATATTATGGAAGAGTAAGGGGCCTATTCCACGGAGCGAAAATCGGCCTGATTCGGCCGATTATCGCTCCGTGGAATAGAGAGAACGATCAGCCGATGATCGTGTCATCGGCTGATTGTTCATTTAGGTTCAAATCAAAAATTATCGGTCGGAAGATTTATAAACATCACACTTCACCTGTCAAGGCTGCGCGCGGGACCTGGAGAAGGAGCGCAGACCTGTAGCCTGGACAGGTAAAGTATGATGTTTAAACAAGGGCTGCAAGGACATCGGGAACAATGTCCCTGCAGCCCTCGCTAAACGATTATCGGGCCGTGGAATAGGCCAAGTAAACGAGAGCCGATCTAGCAGATCGTGCTCGTTTACATTGTTGATTGGGTCCCCCTGGCCCATGGAATAGGACCCTAAGTCAAGCTATGTACAAACTGGAGATACACCTAACATAAGATTTAAAGGGGAGCTCTGGTGATTTTTTTTCTTTCAAACTAATTGGTGTCAGCAAGTTATATAGATTTGCTATTTACCTCTATTTAAAATTCTCCAGTCACCCAGTTCTTACCAGGTGGGTATCTTGGTGGGATTTAAACCCAGGACCTCAGCGCTGTAAGGGCCCTATTCCACGGGCCGAGCAGGGCCCGATCAACGATGTAAACGAGCGCCGGACTGCTAGATCACCACTCGTTTACTGGGCCTATTCCACGGCCCAATGATCGTTGAGCGAGGGCTGCAGGGACATCGTTACCAATGTCCTTGCAGCCCTTGCAGCATACATTACCTGTCAGGTCTTCTCCTCCGCTCTGTCTTCCTCCCCGGGTCCCACAGCTGACAGGCCACTCAGCCAATCACAGGCCGCAGCGGTCCCGGCCTGTGATTGGCTGAGTGCTCCATCAGCTGACAGGCCATTCTGAAGCCAGAGCACGCGGGACCCGGGGAGGAAGACAGAGCGGAGGAGAAGCCCTGCAGGTAATGTATGATGCACTTCTCAAATCGTCGGTCGCCCGCCGCGCACCGCTATTCCACCGTAGCGATGCGCGGTGGGGGAACGATGATTTTAGGTCTGGCCCTAAATGAACGATCAGCCGATGACACGATCATCGGCTGATTGTTCTCTCTATTCCACCGAGCGATAATCGGCCGATTAGGGTTCCTGTGGAATAGGGCCCTAAGGCTACAGTACTAACCACTGAGCCACCATGCTGCGATTATGACAAGAAAGAAGTTGATTTAGCACAGATAAGCTCTTTAAAAAGTTTAAATTTATTTGGGCCAACTAAAATCCATAGAATCTATGGGGGAGATTTATCAAACATGGTGTAAAGTGAAACTGGCGCAGTTGCCCCTAGCAACCAATCAGATTCCACCTTTCATTTTCCAAAGAGTCTGTGAGGAATGAAAGATGGAATCTGATTGGTTGCTAAGGGCAACTGAGCCAGTTTCACTTTACACCATGTTTGATAAATCTCTCCCTATATTCTGTGATATTATGGCATCAGTGTCCTACGATTCACCTGCGGACTCAGCATAGATGAGCTGGGTCAAAGCTTCTAAACTCTGGACAGTTATTATTCAGGACTGTCCACAGGGCCGATTCTGGGGTCTCTGTTTGCCTCAGGGGGCCGCCCCCTCAGTGACGGCTGGCATCCCGCCCCCCCCCCCCACAAGCCTCATAATAACGCTGCCCGCACTGATTCAAACCGCAACACCTCCCAACCCCCCCCCCCCCCCCCCCCCTCCGGCAGCCCCGCACGCCCCAGCGCGTCCCTTACCGACCCCGGGTACTCACCACAGCCTGGAGGTCGATGACAGCTGCAGGGTGACCCGACGGGATGTGGAGACAGCGGAGAGCGCGGACGGCGGGACAGGTGAGCGGCTGCTGTCATTTTTGTTAAGTGAAACTTAACTAAAATGACAGCAGGGGGATATAATGTCGCCACCTGCCGGACCGCAGAATCTGCCGCCTGAGGCGGAATGCTCATTCCGTCTCATGGCAGAAGCGGCCTTGACTGTCCAAAGCAGCAGAGGTTCTCTATTGGGATTTGCTACTGCTCTGGACAGTTCTTGACATGGACAGTGGTGGCAGCAGAGAGCACTGTGTCATACTGGAAAGAATACACAGGACATCCAGCAGCTAATAAGTACTGGAAGACTGGAGATTTTTAAATAGGAGTAAATTACAAATCTATATAACTTTCTGACACCAGTTAATTTGAAAGAATTTTTCCCCGGAGTACCCCTTTAAACTTTAGGCTGCTGTAATCATGGTTAAAAGATGGCCGCTGGCAGAAGCTTCTTATTACATTCACATCTTATTATTAGAAACCTGTATGAAATAATTTTCCCTATCATGATAAGTACTTTCTTTAGGTGTATCTTTGTCATTGAGTATGTTCTTATAATATATATATATAATATAATATATATATAATATCCATAAAGTAAGATGTTGGCACAGTCTTGGGCACAGTCATTTTTTATTTTATTTTAAGTTGAGACGTACAGGTGTGGGCTATTGTTCAGGTGTAACAGGTGCAGGTTATATAATTGGGGAGACGATATCTGCTTACACTGCAATGGTCGTGAATGTTTTACACTCCATTTGGACGCCTTTTCTACAAAGATTTCTTTGAGCACTAAATACGTAAAATAAAAGCGACACAGATTGTAACGTCCGGGCTCTGTGTGGTTCCTTGGTTTCCTTTTATTTCTTTCCTCGCATTAAATTGTATCCATTATATACTCAGCGCCATATTTACACAAGACGCATACGGAGCGTGAATGTGAGAGGAATTATTTATCCGTAGTTCTCAGCAGATTTGTTATGAGAGAGAGAGGATTTATGGGTAATTCTGTGGCAGAAATATCCAAACTAAACGTCAGGTTTCTGCTGCAGATTTGCGTGCCGATTAGCTCCATTCACTACCGAATCTGCATGAATATGTTATTATTCCATATAATCTTTTTCCTGGTGGATGTAAATGAGGCCTATTCATGGCTAGATACATAGTTGACACTTCCCATACCCCAATCTTACAAAGTCTTTACCTATTTTCCCATGAGCACTTACAGTGGGGAAAATAAGTATTTCATACACTGCTGAACACACTCACCCCATCACACTCCAAACTCTCCGCCATGGACAAGACTAAGGACACCAGGGACCTGCACAAGGCTGGGATGGGCTTCAGGACAGTAGGCAAGCAACTTGGGTAAGAAGGCAACAACTGTGCAATTCTTAGAGAATGAAAGAAACACAAGAAGACTGTCTACCTTCCTCGGTCTGGGACTCCATGATAGATCTCGCCTTGTGGGTTAAGGATGATTCTGAAGAAGGTTGGGAATCAGCCAAAAACTACAGGGGAGCGCCTTGTCAATGAGCTGAAGAGAGTCTCAAAGGTTACCATTAGTAATACACAATGCTGTCATGGATTAAAATCCACTAAAGGTTGCCCTGCTCATTCCAGCACATGTCCAGGCCCGTTTGAAGCTTGCCAATGACCATCTGGTTGATCCAGAGGAGGCATGAGAGAAAGTCATGTGGTCATATGAGGCCAAAAATAGAAATTTTCAGTAACAACTCCACTAGTTGTGTTTGGAGGAAGAAGAAGAACCCCAAGAACACTTTCCAAATGTGAAGTATGAGGGTGGGAACAAAAATAGGTGGGACCTTTTCCGTTTTCCAGATAACCCCTTTAAGAGTCAAAGAAGCTTTCAGGAGCTCCTGAAGTGCAGCAAGCTGTAACCCCTCCTTACTCCCCCTTCCATCCCTGACCGTGCTAGGGGCTTCCAGGTGTCAATCAAGCAGGGAGGGAAAGAGTGGAGACATCCCGGCTAGCAGCAGATCAGAAGCTCGTGAACACCTCTTTGTCTCCTTGTACCAGATAATAGAAGCATTTCTCTACATCCTGGAAGCACAGACAGATATATGAAAGGTATCAAGTGTCTCCTTTACCTAACAGCATTTAAAGTGACTGTACCACCAGGCCGAGGCTGAAGCACTGGAGGCGGGCCGACCCACCCTTAGTGGGAAGAAACACCAGCCCCTCCATGACGTGACTCCATTAGAATCAATGGAACCCTATCATAGAGGGGCGGGGGTTTCCTCCCACTAAGGGTGGGTCGGCCGCCTCCAGTGCTTCAGCCTCGGCCTGGTGGTACAGTCACTTTAACAGTGTCAGCAGTTTGAAATGTGACAGATTCCCTTTGAAGCAACATTTTCCTTGACCCTGATCTTGGAACCAACGTATAACAGGGTACCCTCCGAAACAAGAGATCACATTGGCCAGGTACAATTATATTATATATGATAATATAACGTGACCATGATGAACACAAATAAAATGGCAATATGGTATGCATGGAGGTTACAGCTGTATCCCACATGTGACCACGCTTCATCAGGTCTGAATAAATATCTATCATCCATCTAATTCCTATACTTTACATCACTGAAGCAACTTTCTTGACAAAAGCTGTTGTTGGGCTCACACAGGACCACTGGGATAGTGACCACCCTGCCACGTGACGCAACACTAATACTCCCAGTACAGGGACAATTAACCAGCTCCGGTCCCTGCACAGTGAATCAAAATAAATTCTTCCAGCCCTGTTCACTGTATAGTGTGAGCCCTACCTAAGGCACTGACAGTGTGCTGTAGCTTGCAGTCCCCTAGTGAGAATGGTGACTTTTGGTAATTTGTGCAGTGGATTATACACAATCTAAGGTCTCCTACTGCAATGAAGAGTCAATGAGGAGTTGTGGGTGTTCTGCTCTCTAACTTCTTTGTGGTCTGGACTTTCATTTCTGACATGAAGCAGATATGTGATAGTTTACACTTACATGAAGCAGATATGTGATAGTTTACACTTACATGAAGCAGATATGTGATAGTTTACACTTACATGAAGCAGATTTGTGATAGTTTACACTTACATGAAGCAGATAAGATTGTTTACACTTACATGAAACAGATATGGGATACCTTACACTTAAATGAAGCAAATATGTGATAGTTTAAACTTACATGGTGCAGATATAAGATGCTTTACACTTACATGAAGCTGATATGTGATAGTTTACACTTACATGAAGCTGATATGTGATAGTTTACACTTACATGAAGCTGATATGTGATAGTTTACACTTACATGAAGCTGATATGTGATAGTTTACACTTACATGAAGCTGATATGTGATAGTTTACACTTACATGAAGCTGATATGTAATAGTTTACACTTACTTGAAGCTGATATGTGATAGTTTACACTTACATGAAGCTGATATGTGATAGTTTACACTTACATGAAGCTGATATGTGATAGTTTACACTTACATGAAGCTGATATGTGATAGTTTACACTTACATGAAGCAGATAAGATAGTTTACACAGACATTAAACAGATATGGGATAGTTTACACTTAAATTAAGCAAATATGTGATAGTTTACACTTACATGATGCAGATATAAGATGCTTACACTTACATGAAGCAGTTATGTGATAGTTTACACTTACATGGAGCTGATATGTAACAGTTTACACTTACATGATGCAGATATGTGATGCTTTACACTTACATGGAGCTGATATGTAACAGTTTACACTTACATGATGCAGATATGTGATGCTTTACACTTACATTAAGCTGATATGTAACAGTTTACACTTAAATAAAGCAGAGATGTGATAGTTTACACTTACATGAAGCTGATATGTAACAGTTTACACTTACATGATGCAGATATGTGATGCTTTACACTTACATTAAGCTGATATTAACAGTTTACACTTACATGAAGCAGCTAGGTGATGCTTTACACTTACATTAAGCAGATATGTGATAGTTTACACTTACATAAAGCAGATATGTGATAGTTTACACTTACATGAAGCAGATTTGTGATAGTTTACACTTACATGAAGGAGATATGTGACAGTTTACACTTACATGAAGCAGATATGTGATAGTTTACGCTTACATGAAGGAGATGTGACAGTTTACACTTACATGAAGCAGATATGTGATAGTTTACACTTACATGAAGGAGATATGTAATAGCTTACACTTACATGATGCAGATATGTGATAGTTTACGCTTACATGAAGGAGATATGTAATAACTTACACTTACATGAATCAGATATGTGATAGTTTACGCTTACATGAAGCAGATATGTGATAGTTTACACTTACATGAATCAGATATGTGATAGTTTACACTTACATGAAGCAGATATGTGACAGTTTACGCTTACATGAAGCAGATATGTGATGATAGTTTACACTTACATGAAGCAGATATGTGATGATAGTTTACACTTACATGAAGCAGATATGTGATAGTTTACACTTACATGAAGCAGATATGTGATAGCTTACACTTACATGAAGCAGATATGTGATAGCTTACACTTACATGAAGCAGAGATGTGATAGTTTACACTTTAAGTGTCAGCTAGTAACAGGTGACTAAAGTGCAAGGACTGTGCAAACTGAGTAAAGTGCAGTGCACATAGCTGCCAGCAGGGGGAGCTATGTCGTCTGTGCTGCCGGTGTCGTTGTGGTCAGTGGACTCCTCTGCACCGGGCTCTTCTCCTCCCTCTGACAGCAGGGTGACAGTGGGTGACAAGTGCCGGCCCACTCCCCCCTCCAGTGGGTATTTCCCACCTGTGGAGGGGGCGCCGGGCTCAGAACGAGCAGGGGATGGGTGAGCAGCAGTGTGGCAGCCCCCCGGTGCGCTCCCTCAGCATTGCTGTGGATGAAGAGAACGTCATTCCGGGCGCCCTGAGCCTCATCCGGGAGCTCAGACCTGACTGGGAGCTGCGGCATGTGCGCACCAAGGTAACCGGCACCGGGGGAGGGAGGTCACGTGCTGCGGGGACTACAGAGCTCAGCAGGCCCACACAGCCAGCCCCCCGAGCTGTCACCGCTGTCACTGCAGGCATGGCCCTCACCCCTCCCACCTGTCACCCCAGCCCACACCTCCCACGCCTCACACCTGCACTCCACTCAGGGCATTGGCTGCGGGCTTAGAGGGAAGAGTCCTGGGGCTGCACTGATACATGGTGTTATATGGTAAATATTCCCGATACATGAGGATATGCTACATAGATATGGTACATGTTCCCGATATATGAGGATATGCTACATAGATATGGTATATATTCCCAATATAGAAGGATATGCTACATAGATATGGTACATATTCCCGATATATAAGGAGATGGTAAATATTCCCGATATATGAGGATATGCTACATATTCCCGATGTATAAGGATTTGGTACATAGATATGGTACATATTCCCGATATATAAGGAGATGGTACATATTCCCGATATATAAGGATATGCTACATATTCCCGATATATAAGGAAATGGTAAATATTCCCGATATATGAGGATATGGTACATAGATATGGTATATATTCCCGATATATGAGGATATGGTACATAGATATAGTACATATTCCCCATATAGAAGGATATGCTACATATTCCCGATGTATAAGGATATGGTACATAGATATGGTACATATTCCCGATATATGAGGATATGGTACATAGATATGGTATATATTCCCGATATATAAGGAGATGGTACATATTCCCAATATATAAGGATATGCTACATATTCCCGATATATAAGGAGATGGTAAATATTCCCGATATATGAGGATATGCTACATATTCCCGATGTATAAGGATATGGTACATAGATATGGTACATATTCCCGATATATAAGGAGATGGTACATATTCCCGATATATAAGGATATGCTACATATTCCCGATATATAAGGAGATGGTAAATATTCCCGATATATGAGGATATGGTACATAGATATGGTATATATTCCCGATATATGAGGATATGGTACATAGATATAGTACATATTCCCCATATAGAAGGATATGCTACATATTCCCGATGTATAAGGATATGGTACATAGATATGGTACATATTCCCGATATATGAGGATATGGTACATAGATATGGTATATATTCCCGATATATAAGGAGATGGTACATATTCCCAATATATAAGGATATGCTACATATTCCCGATATATAAGGAGATGGTAAATATTCCCGATATATGAGGATATGCTACATATTCCCGATGTATAAGGATATGGTACATAGATATGGTACATATTCCCGAAATATGAGGATATGGTACATAGATATAGTACATATTCCCGATGTATAAGGATATGGTACATATTCCCGATGTATAAGGATATGGTACATATTCCCCATATAGAAGGATATGGTACATATTCCCGATATATAAGGATATGCTACATATTCCCGATATAGAAGGATAGGCTACATATTCCCGATATAGAAGGATATGGTACATAGATGTAGTACATATTCCCGATATATAAGGATATGGTACATAGATATGGTACATATTCCCGATATATAAGGATATGGTACATAGATATAGTACATATTCCCCATATAGAAGGATATGGTACATATTCCCGATATATAAGGATATGGTACATAGATATGGTACATATTCCCGATATATAAGGATATGGTACATATTCCCGATATATAAGGATATGGTACATAGATATGGTATATATCCCCAATATAGAAGGATATGCTACATATTCCCAATATAGAAGGATATGCTACATATTCCCAATATAGAAGGATATGGTACATATTCCCGATATATAAGGAGATGGTACATATTCCCAATATAGAAGGATTACTTATAATGTGGATTCTGAGAGATACAGACTTATTAATCCCCCCTCCCCCCTTTTGCCTGTTTGATAACCTTTTGCCCTTGGATACAGCCGGCCAGGCAGCCATTGTGTATTGTCACTCACACACAGAGTAATCGCAGTCACATGATCGGTCCCATTAGTACTGGCTGTTGGTTTTCACTTCACAAACAGCAAAGGGGGATTGTGGGAAAATGTCTGCAGTGTGGATGTGAGTGTAGAAGTGTGTATGACTGTGTATGATTGTGTATGATTGTGTATGACTGTATATAGAAGTGTGTATGATTGTGTATGACTGTGTATGATTGTGTATGACTGTGTATGATTGTATATAGAAGTGTGTATGATTGTGTATGACTGTGTATGATTGTGTATGACTGTGTAGGATTGTATATAGAAGTGTGTATGATGGTGTATGACTGTGTATGGAAGTGTATGCACCGCTCTCCTAACCCCGCTCTCCTAACCCCGCTTTCCTAACCCCGCTCTTCTAACCCCGCTCTCCTAACCCAGCTCTCCTAACCCCGCTCTCCTAACCCCGCTCTCCTAACCCCGCTCTCCTAACCCCGCTCTTCTAACCCCGCTCTTCTAACCCCGCTCTCCTAACCCCGCTCTTCTAACCCCGCTCTCCTAACCCCGCTCTCCTAACCCCGCTCTTCTAACCCCGCTCTTCTAACCCCGCTCTCCTAACCCCGCTCTTCTAACCCCGCTCTCCTAACCCCGCTCTCCTAACCCCGCTCTCCTAACCCCGCTCTCCTAACCCCGCTCTCCTAACCCCGCTCTTCTAACCCCGCTCTCCTTACCCCGCTCTCCTAACCCCGCTCTCCTAACCCCACTCTCCTAACCCCGCTCTTCTAACCCCGCTCTCCTAACCCCGCTCTTCTAACCCCGCTCTTCTAACCCCGCTCTCCTAACCCCGCTCTTCTAACCCCACTAGTCTAACCCCGCTCTTCTAACCCCGCTCTCCTAACCCCGCTCTTCTAACCCCACTAGTCTAACCCCGCTCTTCTAACCGCGCTCTCCTAACCCCGCTCTTCTAACCCCGCTCTCCTAACCGCGCTCTCCTAACCCCGCTCTTCTAACCCCGCTCTTCTAACCCCGCTCTTCTAACCCCACTAGTCTAACCCCGCTCTTCTAACCCCGCTCTTCTAACCCCACTAGTCTAACCCCGCTCTTCTAACCCCGCTCTCTTAACCCCGCTCTCCTAACCCCGCTCTCCTAACCCCGCTCTCCTAACCCCGCTCTTCTAACCCCGCTCTCCTAACCCCGCTCTTCTAACCCCGCTCTTCTAACCCCGCTCTCCTAACCCCGCTCTTCTAACCCCACTAGTCTAACCCCGCTCTTCTAACCCCGCTCTCCTAACCCCGCCCTTCTAACCCCACTAGTCTAACCCCGCTCTTCTAACCGCGCTCTCCTAACCCCGCTCTTCTAACCCCGCTCTCCTAACCGCGCTCTCCTAACCCCGCTCTTCTAACCCCGCTCTTCTAACCCCGCTCTTCTAACCCCACTAGTCTAACCCCGCTCTTCTAACCCCGCTCTTCTAACCCCACTAGTCTAACCCCGCTCTCCTAACCCCGCTCTCTTAACCCTGCTCTCCTAACCCCGCTCTTCTAACCCCGCTCTCCTAACCCCGCTCTCCTAACCCCGCTCTCCTAACCCCGCTCTCCTAACCCCGCTCTTCTAACCCCGCTCTCCTAACCCCGCTCTTCTAACCCCGCTCTTCTAACCCCGCTCTCCTAACCCCGCTCTCCTAACCCCACTAGTCTAACCCCGCTCTCCTAACCCCGCTCTTCTAACCCCGCTCTTCCAGCCCCGCTCTTCTAACCCCGCTCTTCAGTGTGAAAGCTGCTGCTCTTCAGTGTAATTTTTACCCTTTTGTTTTCTTCACATTTCTGTAACTCTGGTCTCTTTGCTTTTTGTGGGAAGAGTGATCATGTGACCAGGAAGCCGCTGTATTTCCCAGGAGTGCATTGCAGCCTGGCCCTTACTAACTCCCTAGTTACTTCTGCTCACTCCTCCTGTCTTCCTCCACTGAGCTGTATATAAACCAGTCCCTCACACACAGCTTCAGATACATGACATAGTGTTGTGGAATCTGATTTCACAGAATTTTTTCTCTGTTGTCCCTACCATTTTATCCTTCTTATTTAAAGGAAAAAAATTGTTGTAATTTACTTCTCTTTAAAAAAATTTCAGTCTTCCAGTACTTATCTGCTGCTGTATGTCCTGCAGGAAGTGGTGTATTCTTTCCAGTCTCACACAGTGCTCTCTGCTGCCACCTCTGTCCACGTCAGGAACTGTCCAGAACAGGAGAGGTTTTCTATGGTGATTTCCTGCTGCTCTGGACAGTTCCTGACATGGACAGAGGTGGCAGCAGAGAGCAGTGTGTCAGACTGGAAAGAATACACCCTTTCCTGCAAGACATACAGCAGCTGATAAATACTGAAAGACTTGGGGTCAATAACAGAGTATGTGAGTCCAGCAGAAGGTAAACCCAGAAATCAGCAGAATAAGGTACAGCAGGGGCTGCTAACTTAGACAATAATGTAAGATATCTGATAACAAAATTTTCAATCAATTTATATGGAGTAAACATTTATTTTCATACATACTGATGAAATACTCAATATTTCTTTATGGGACAGTCTGGATAGAAGTAGCGGTACTGGTATAGTTGTAAAGTGCATCACTAGGCCACAAGGAAAGTCACAGTGCTATTGATTCAAATAGTCAAATTAATTTTTTTTTTTAATTATTACGAATTTTGGGTGATTTTTTTTTTTATTTTTTATAATTTTAAGTTTTTACTGTCATTATACAGTAAAATAATATAAAAATCTGGCAGCTTTTGGTCACTATGCCTAATGACGAAGCTGACACTTCTTGTTTTATACAGATCAGTGTCTATCGACCTCCTTCTTGTCACCACAGAAAGGATTACAATGTATATAGATAGGACCAAGCTATTCCCAATAGGTGATATCACAGCTCCCCTCGTTGCACGCTGACCTCCGCATAGGTCACAGAGCATGCCTAGAATGCCTCTTCCATACAAGTTAATAAGGTAGTCCATGAGGCTTGCTGTGAAAGGCTGAAAATCTCTAATAACGTGCTAAAAATTAAAGGGGGACTCTTTAAGGGGGACTGATTTTTTTTTTTCTCAAATAAACTGGTGTCAGAAAGTTATATAGATTTTGTAAATTACTTCTATTTTAAAATCTCCAGTCTTCTGGTACTTATCAGCTACTGTATGTCCTGTAATTTTAGATAAAAGATGACCCGCCGCACCTATTTCACACAGAGCTAGAGGAGGAGACTTTTTTCATGACATATACCGAATAAACCAAACAACTGTGGGGAGTGTTGGGGAGAAGAAAGGGCAGGGGGCTTACATAGGTAAGAGCCCTATTACACAGAGCGATAATAAGCCGAGTCAGGCCTATTTGGCTGATTATTGTTCTGTGATCGGCTGATCATGTCTTTAGGTCTTGACCTAAAATCATTGGCCGTCGACCAACGATTGCTAACGATTGAATAAATCATTATACATTACCTCTCCACGCGCCCGGTTCTCTCTTGCCCCCTGTTTGCTTCCCCGTGAGGTGGCTGCAGGTTAAATCAGTCTCTGAGCTGACAGGCCGCTCAGCCAATCACTGGCCGTGGTGGCTAACAATGTCTCTGCAGCCCTTGCTAAACGATCATTAAGCCATGTAATAGGCTCAATAAACAAGTGCCGATCTACCAGATCTGCGCTCATTTACATTATTGATCGGGCCATCTAATAGGACCATAAGGCTGCATTCACACGTTCCGGGAAGTTGTCCGTGCTCACGGATCCGTGCGCACGGACAATTTTACAGCCCATTGCTTTCTATGGGGCTATTCAGATGTTCCGTGATTTCACGGATCCGTGATCCGTTCCGTTAAAAAATAGGACATGTCATTACTCGGAACGGATGCACGGAAAGGATTCCCCATAGAAATCAATGAGATCCGTGTTTTTCACGGATGTACACGGATTTGACATCCGTGTTCATCCGTGAAAAACACGGATGTGATGTAATCAATGTAATTTAAAATGCTTTAACACAGATCCGTGGAAAAAAAAGGACACGGATACAAAACGGATGCAAAACGGATCCTGCTGGTTGGTCGGTGATCAAATACTTATTTCACGTAATAAAATGCAAATGAGTTATATAAAAATCATACAATGTGATTTTTTGGGATTATTTGTTACAGATTCTGTCTCTCCCAGGTGAAGTGTACTACCATAGAATTACACTTCTCTCTATTCATTGTAGGTGGGAAAACTTGCAAAATGCTCTATATGTTAAACGACTGCTTCATTAGAGACCCCCAGCTAGTAGCTTGTCTAATCTCCTCTGGTCGGCAGCGATTTGTATTCCACAAGGAGCTGACATTGTTCTGCAGGAATAATGGCCTATGAGGACAGCATCACTTCTCCCAGTTGCCACCAGTTAGATGGAGGCACAAACCAGCTCTGAACAGTCTGTTGGGATTACAGCCTGGGGACTGTGAAGGCTAGGGAACCTGGGAAAGCTCGCTGTCACCGTGCACTGCCTGCCCTTTATACAATTCTTTTATCTGCATTGTTTCTCTTGTTTTTCCTTGATCTCAGTAAACGCTCAGCACAGCTGCATGAGGAAACCTCACAAGACTGACAGTGAAATCCGGGCCCTGCCTCCTTCTAGCATCAATGACCAGTCTTTGTTCCACCTCGCTCCAGTCACTTCCCATTCCCATTCTAATGTGGATTCACAGTAAGGCTATGTTCCCACTATGTGAGTTTTGTAATAGTCACGGCCGTTGTTGCCAATTTGCAACAACGGCCATGATTACTACGGAACTTACGTAGTGCTGCCGTTAATCCTTATATAGTCCGGCTGGGATCCCTAGCGTGACATGTCAGTTTCCACTATTCGCAGAAAGCCTGTCAGTGCACACAGTCGAGGGTTGTGTGCAGCGGCGAATTGGGATGCGGGCGCGCACAGATGGGCCCACATCCCAATTCATCAGAAGTGAAGATCATCAGGCCGGTACTGCACCGGCCGGGTCACGAAACAGCCGGTGTCTCACGCCATGTGAACATGGCCTAAGGCTTATCCTTGTCTTTTAGCATGTTGAAAAACACTTCAACAATAACAACGCTTTGCTGGCCGCCGCTTCATGTAATAGGAACGATGGCAACAGACTGCCACTATCTCCTATGGGCTCCCCGTGGCCCGCTCTGCAGTTACCCATTGGCTGGTGGCACATGTAATAGGGCCTCCTGATTGGTCTGTGTAATAGGGCCTTAAAGCGACTCTGTACCGACAATGTGCCGCCCCCCCCCAAACCGCTTGTACCGTTGAATAGCTTCTTTAAATCCAAAATCTGTCCTGGCATCCGTTCGGCAGGTGATTCAGTTACTGTCCTAAAAAACAACTTTCAAATTTGCAGCCCTGTGTCAAGTTGGTGTGGCCTAGAGTGTCTGTGCCCTAGGCCTGTGACGCCTCTCCTTCCCTCCTCCTCACCTAATTCATCATTAGGAACGCCCCAGGCAGGATTTTTCCTATTCATCACTTGTGTGAACACATACGCTGGATTGTTAAGGCTAATGATGATGATGAAGGAAAGGGGTGGGGGGGCGGAGAGGCGGTGTAGGAATAGGGCACAGACACTCTAGGCCACGCCAATTTGACACAGGGCTGTAAGTTTAAAAGTTGTTTTTTAGGACAATGACTGCATCACCTGCCGAACGGACAGCAGGACAGATCATGGATTAAAAGCAGCTATCCGAAGGTACAAGCGGTTTGGGGGTTCAGATTGTGGGTACAGAGTCACTTTAAGTTACTGCAGTAACATTCCCAATCTCGCTGCCTGCCAATCTCCTGGTCCCGATGGAAATGTCCACTGGATAGGGGCAGTGATTTTTTATTAATCCACCGATTCTGCTAAATTGTTGATTGTAGACGGGGTCTTAGTCACGTTTTTATGTTAATTATATCTATGTTGGCAAATGGATTGTTGGCAGGTGTCTTGGCTATATGTACAATCATAGTTGTATAAGAAGTACTTCTAACTACAAATTCATGTCCCTTGTAGAAGGAAGGAGCACATTACTATAGACTTTAGGAGCCACCTTGATTTTGTGGCTTAAGAATATTCATAGGCTTCCTTAATGAAGAACTTAAAGGGAAACTCCAATTAAAAAAAATTCTTTCAAATCAACTGTTGTCAAAGATTTGTAATTTACTTCTATAAAAAAAAAAAATCTCCAGTCCTTCTGTATTTATCAGCTGCTGTATGTCCTACAGGAAGTGGTGTATTCTTTCCAGTCTGACACAGTGCTCTCTGCTGCCACCTCTGTCCATGTCAGGAACTGTCCAGAGCAGCAGCAAATCCCCATAGAAAACCTCTCCTGCTCTGGACAGTTCCTGACATGGACAGTGGTGGCAGCAGAGAGCACTGTGTCACACTGTAAAGAATACACCACTTCCTGCAGGACATACAGCAGCTGATAAATACTGGAAGACTGGAGATTTTGTAAATTATAAATCTGTATAACTTTCTGTCACCAGTTGATTTGATTAGAATAAGTACCCCATTAAGTTTTTCTGGTCACGTTGACTACCTGGCTCTTGGGGTTTGTCCGCCCCAGGCACAGTCCTCTCATACTATTGCTCAGACATATTGCAGAAAGCTCTTGTTATTTGAGTACTGTGCATAGGTAACTAAAGGCCTTGGTCTTACATACATTTTACTATTAATAACAATCTGTTGTTTGCTCAGTGTGCTCTGTGCATTCATTTACTCTTACAAGAACATCCAGCCAAACTGTCCTAGTGAAGTAGCACTGAGTATGTATATATATATATATATATAGTATATAGTATATAATGTATATAGAGAACATTCACCTCCGGATATCTTATTTTATTCAGATTAGATTAAGTAAAGGGAACCAATCACTCAAAAAATCCTTATAGCTCTAAGTAAATGTGGCGGTAAATCATATTCCTATGCCCTGTGCCCCTGCCCGGTACGATCAGAAAACGTACTTTAAAAAAATCCCGATCTATATGTAAATGTGGGCCAACTAGTCATCTGGGCGTAGTCACGTCCCCTGGGTGTGCCATCGCTGTGATCACTCCCCCTCTGGGTGTGATTTGTATCGCTGTGTCAGCCATACGTCGCAGGAGGCGGTCTTCCAGTTCGCCCGTGCTTCAATGTCATCATCACGGTGGACAGTGGGATATGACGCTGCTGTACTGCGCATGTCCACTGTAATGTGTAGATCAGAGCGCATGGCTGATACAGCGCTGTGAATTGCGCCCAGAGGGGGAGTGATCACCGTGCTGGCACACCCAGGGGACATGACTATTGGCCCGCATTTACATACAGCGCAGGACTTTTTCTGAGTATACCAGGCAGGGCATAGGTAAATGTTTAGGAAGTGTGCTCGGTGATGTACCGCCACGTTTACTATATCGATTTTTGGAGGGATTGGTTCCCTTTAAAGAATGTTTTCTGTTCTGTAACAGAAAAAGGGAGAGAAAAGCAAAACACATAAAACACAAACCAAGGTCACAGCTAACCCCTGGATATTACCTGGAATTTACTGAAAAGCACCGCACGTAAACAGCGGTCCAGAGTCCATGTTCTTGCAGCGACACATCAGGTCATGGCCAGGATATTAGGGATACCCCTGGTAAGGTTAGTGAGAGACAATGGTTCTTATATGTTCTTATATGAGTTGCACCCTTAGGGTCCTATTACACAGAGCGATTTTTAACAACTAACGAAAAACGATTGCAAACGAGACTGTTTATCTTTAACCTGAAATCGTTCACCATGTTACACAGAGCGATAGTCGTTAGTTACGATCGTTACTATGATCGTTATTGCGATCGTTACTACAATCGTTTATTCCATCTGATCTCAGCAAAACAATGAACAATGTGCAATTACACTGAACGATTAGTGAAGAAATGCGGAACTTGAGCGAACGAATAGCGATAATTTTAGGTTCAGATCTAAGTCACCAATCAACGTCATACGAACGATTTTTCGATCGTTGCCTGCAATTACACAGAACGATTATCGTTTAAATTCGAACGATATAACGATTTTTTTGCAAGATAATCGTCCCGTGTAATAGGGCCCCTTAGGATTTAGCTTGTTTTGATATATTCTCGTTCCTGTTCTTGAACTGACGTGTATTTCTCTAAATATAAGATAAGTCTACACTTTTAAATAATCAGTAGTATTAAACAGTCATTGTTCACACTGAGTAAATTAGGCGGAATCCCGCCTGTCTCAGTGTCCCATAGCCTGTCTATAGGAG
Organism: Dendropsophus ebraccatus; assembly: GCF_027789765.1. NCBI lineage: Eukaryota > Metazoa > Chordata > Amphibia > Anura > Hylidae > Dendropsophus > Dendropsophus ebraccatus. The sequence goes on from NC_091464.1 coordinate 14,116,268, forward strand.
AGCGTGCGCTCCTCTGCTGCCGTGACATGTCACTTGTGTGAGCGGAGAGCAGCGGCAGTGGAGGAGTGCGCGCTCTCTCATAGATGGGCTATGGCACACTGAGACAGGCGGAATTCCACCTTATTTACTCAGTGTGAACATACCCTAAATATTAAGGTTTCTGCACAGACTCTGTGCTCTGATTCTCCCCCTGACATGATGGGGACAAAAAATAGCTTTGAAATAGCTTTGAGCAGCCACTATATTCCGTCACAGACTTGAAGCCGACTATTTTCTAGATTTGGCTTGGCTTTGTATGGTTAGCAGTGTGTATGGTCCATCGTTGTTGACTGATTCTTGACAGGTAGTTTTCATGTCATTGTAGTAATTTATACCAGGCACCAACAGTTCGAGTTAAAGGGGAACTCCAGCAATCCCATTAAAATTAAATGCACAAAAAGCACTGATTGTTTTACAGCTTTCTCACTTATCTATGCTGCTCCTAGCCCCAAATTCAAACTTGGAAACTACATCTCCCAGCATGCATTGCATCTCAGAGCCATCTGCCAGGTACCTGCCCCTGTCTTGTAGTATCTGCCTCAGTCTGCTTCTGCTTTGCACAGTAAACACAGTATCTATCTAGCTATCTAAATTAGACAAGCGGACGGCACTCCAATTGTATGAAAGTGATGATTTATTCACCCAATCACGTATCATCACTTTCATACAATTGGAGTGCCGTCCGCTTGTCTAATTTGGATATCCAGTGAAGCCGGGGATCGACTTCTATTGGGACGTGCACCCACCAGCTTGAAGCTACCTTGACTTAAAGCCAGCACAGTGCCGTCCATCTTGTTGTTTTTTGCATATCTAGCTATCTAGCTATTTTACTATTTATCTATATAGATATATTAAAGAGAGAGAAAAAAACTAAAGCAACAGTGTATCCTTTCCCCTATACTTCTCAGGAGAGGCTGTTATTTCCCCGCCCATGGCCAGGTGATCACTGTGTGATGTCAGTGGTGGGCGGGGTTACAGATGAGTTATGGCAGCTTGCCTGCCAACCGAAGAGACAAAGATCATGTGACCTAGGTCTCAGAAGGGAGGGGGAGGACAGAGGAGTGGAGAAAAAGTGGAGCAGGCAGTGAGGATTTTCAGCAGCTTCAGGGTGTGAGTCAGGATGTGCTGCAGACAAGCGGCGCAATTTATGTAATAGAAACCTATTGCACACAAGCTTAGATTATGGGTGGGGATGGAACTGGGTTAAATCTTTCCTAACCGAAGTTCCCCTTTTAGGCCCCATGTACATGCAATGCAATGACATGCAATGGCTGAACCTGATGATTCCCACAAGGGCGGCCAACTATCTAATGTGTTTTTTGGGGCCTCCTGACTGTTTCCTGACTAAGAGGAGAGATAGATCAGGCATAGGGCTGCCCGATCCTTCTATGGGGAAGGGAACCAGAGAGCTAATTAACACATTTTACAGAGTTATTTACAGGAAAAAAAAAGGTTTCTCCCGAGTTCTCTTTTAAAGGGGTTGTCCGGGCAGGAGCCTTTTTTAAGATATGTCTGGGGATAGGTTTTTTAAAAATAATAAAGCACACTTACCTCCCTGGCTCCCGCTTCAGTCCAGACGACTCTGCTCTACTTATTTACATCTTCATTTTGTCCCTTGTCCAGACTCCACTATGCACACTTACTAGTATATTTTTCGGATTAGTTTCAGCACTTGGCTTTTTTTCTCCGTAACTTATTGGTGGGCGGCTGGGTACAGTAACGCTATGCAGGATGTACACATGTAATATAACACTGAATAGACCTTTCAACCCACTGCTGACACAGTACTTACTGTTAAAGTGAAGCAAGTACAAAGGTTTATTTTAAAAAGAAAAAAAAAAAAGATATTGGGCGTTTTCCAGAATTCCTGTTTACAGTGTCCCCAATCATAGGCGTGTTAATGTTAATACGGTGCAAGGGTGCCTCAGATGACCCTGGAGCATCATGCCACTAATACATATAACTAGGGGGGTGGAACAGACACAGCCAATCAGATGATGTTATGGTGGGGAGTGCAGATGGTCACTATTCTCACTCATGAGATGGAAAAAAAATAAATAGATAGGACTGGTGAAGTGTATGTGTGTATATATATATATATATATATATATATATATATTATAGTATATATTATTATTGTATATTATATTATTATTATTATTATTATTATTATTATTATATAATATAATGTCAGGCATGAGGATAAAGAGATCTCCTATTGTAATTAAGTTGTTTTTGTTTTGTTTTGTTTTTTAAACCTTTGAATTTTTATTGTTTACAGATCTCATTGCAACCCAACTATATTAGTGTAAGGCGTGCAAGCACAAAGCACAAACAGTGTAATGTAGCTTGCGGCTCCTAACTACATTGGCTACATAGTAATAGATGGAAACTCAAGCATCTTTATAATATAAATACATTAAGTAAATGTTTGTAAGCAAAAAGCACTTCAAGGTGCAATGACAACTCATCTCCCGTCTTCGTATCACTGCCAGGACACGTGAGAGAACCCCCTTGACATCAGGGTCTTGATACCGTAAAAAAGTAGTGACACACTCTCTAGTGCAAATGAAAAAAAATCTTTATTGGTACATGGTTAAAATGCCGACGTGTTTCGGGCCTGCTGAATCTTAGTCATGACTCTGTATTCAATTCTTAAAGATGGGCATGGATTTGTGCAAATATTCAACACCAGTCTCCCACATATGTCACCACTACCATAAATATGATATGGACGTGGTTACATGTGTAGGAGACTTGTGCCATGACTAAGGGTCAGCAGACCCGAAACACGTCGGCATTTTAACCGTATACCAATAAAGTAACACAGATTGACCCCCATCCCCACACACAATACCCCACCTGACCCCCCAGTGGTCCTCCAGGTCACCAGGTTGCTCGATGCCGTGATCACCAATGTACGACCGCCAGATGACGTCACTGGTGCGCGTGTCCCGAGGCAGGGCAAAAGCGTGGTACCACTGCGGCCGGCCGTGGCTCACATATCTAATAGACGAGTGTGGTATACGGGGCAGGCTGCGGCTGCTGGCATCTCAGCGCTGGCTGGCCATGGGTGGCAGGACATCTAATCTGGCGCCTGGTACATAGGTGGATGGACAATGTATATCACCTATACAGCGAGGCCAGGGGTAGTGGCCTGGGCCCCTGTGCAGCTGAACCAAGTGATATGTCCGCCACTGTGTCAGGGGTTTGGGCAAGGGCTGCATGGACATCGTTAAGGATGTCCATGCAGTACTTACTGCCTAATTATCGGGCTGTCTAATGCTGCGTTTACATGGAACGATTATCGTGCGAACGATCAAGCGACGAGCGAGAAATCGTTCATTTTAATCTTACAACATGTTCTAAAATCGTCGCTCACAAAAAATTCGCAGATCGTTCCGTGTAAACAGTCGTTCACCGATTTTTCCTATGTGCGAGATAGGCTTAAGCGATCGCAAAACGATCTTTATTAAAAAAAAAAAAATCGTTACTTCGAAATCGTTAATTGTACGATCGGGGGAATTATCGTTCCGTGTAAACACAGCATAATAAGTCCAGTAAACGAGCGCTCGTTTGCTTAAGTTGGCCTGTGTAATAGGACCCTTAGATTGTGTTATGGTACAGTACTCCTATTCACTTAAATGGGAGCTGCATTTATGACTTGATTAAATGTTTTTCCTGTTCTCATATATCTCCACAGTTGTTCACTGACGGCATCACAAACAAGCTACTTGCCTGCTATCTGGATACATCTATGAAGGATGCAGTACTTGTGCGCATCTACGGCAAAAGGACGGAGCTGTTTGTGGATCGGGACGATGAGGTGACAAGTTTCCAGCTGCTGCGAGCTCATGGCTGTGCCCCAGAGCTTTATTGTACTTTCCAAAATGGACTCTGCTATGAGTTCATGCATGGCCTGGCACTGGGACGAGAGCATGTGCGCCAACCTCATATATTACGGTAACATTTAGCACTTAGAGCAAAACTGTAAACTTTAGGTTTAAGATTACTAATAAGAACTTTATTTTGTGCACTGATTTTCACACATAAACCTCATATTTACTGCAATCCACAGTTTTAGTCTTTCCAGTCTGACACAGTGCTCTCTGCTGCCACCTCTGTCCAGAGCAGGAGCAAATCCCCATTCTGTGGACAGTTCCTAACATGGACAGAGGTGGCAGCAGAGAGCGCTGTGTCAGACTGGAAAGAATACACCACTTCCTGCAGGACATACAGCAGCTGATAAGTACTGGAAGACTGGGGATTTTTAAATATAAGTGAATTACAAATCTATAAAACTTTCTGAAACCTGTTGATTCGAAAGAATTTTTTGCTGTTGTAAATTGGTTTACATAAAACATGGAAATTCAGGGTTTTTTTTTTGTTTATATAGTAGGAAACCATACCAGAGCTTCTCTTGTTTATACCTTAAGGCCATGTTCACAAAACGTATGTGTGGTATTAATCACGGCTGTTGTTGAAACAACGGCCGTGATTTATACAACACATACGTTGTATGTGAATAAATGGAATCCCAGCCGGAGCGTATACACATGGTATACTCTCCGGCTGGGATTCCATCCGGTCGCACGGAAAACTGACGCAGAGAACCTGTCAGTTCACACAATGGAGTGTGCGGCTCTGGCCGCATGCTCCATTGTGTGCAGTGGTAAATTCAGATGCATCCGAATTCACCATAAGTGACGATTATACGGCTGGTACTGCAGTAACACCAGCCGTTCTGTGATCTGGCCAGGTCACAGATTGGCTGGTGTTGTACTTAGTGTGAACATGGCCTACATCTCTGAGAACAAAGGGATGGGGTAGTTGGTTTCCAATATGTCCCAAGCCCTGCCTCTCCTGACATCATCTTTTGGGAGGACACCATACACCTGCTGACATTGGGTTCAGGGGACTCTTTTTCTAACGTATTGCGGAGCCTTTAGTCTGCAGGTAACGGGGAAAGTGGTAATGTACCTTACAGCACTGCGGGACACCTAAACACTGAAGAGGATTATCTCTGTCAGAGTTCATTTATGTCTTATTGCCTTGAGGTTTACATATTTATCTTTATAGTTATCTGCAGTTAAGACATGTTAATATTACCAAGTGTAATTGGTCCTCAGGTCCTTGACCCATTATAAGATGGCAATGGTTACTTACAAACAGACTTGTATATTGTACAAGCTTAGAGAGACAGAAATGGCTGCACTTTGATACGAAAGCCTATTCAGCTACATTAAAAACCAACATCAGAAGTTAGTATATAATTTGATAAAACTATATTGCCTCATGTACCGCGTGCAGGTCTCTGATACACATGAGTCCCTACGCTAAATGACACTGTGCCGGTCAGCGAACCACGCAAAGCGTGCGCAAGCCGAGAAGGGGGACCACGGAATGGCCCTGCAACCCTAATGTCACAGGACCACACCCTAAGGGCCCCCCCTCAACCCCAAAGGCGCCGCCGGCAGAGTAAGCGTCCGCCAAGCAACACAAGTGTGAATAAGGTCTTACTAGTTACCATTGCTCCTGCAGGTAGAATGGGAGAAAAGAGGAGGTACTTACCATATGTGCACAGGTGCTTCCGGCTAATTTACATCACATGGGTCTTACAAAGGAGGAGTGCTAGCCTGTATATTGCCCCTGGATCATAGCCTGCAGACTATAGCTGAAGATTAGTAATGAAAGTATAGGAAATATTATATGATGTATGGCACGTTCCATTGGAGTTTTCTCTCCCCTAGATGTATTGGTCCAGACCAGGGATGGGGAACCTTTGGCCCCCCAGCTGCTGCAAAACGACAATTCCCATCATGCCTGGACAGCCGAAGGCTGTCCAGGCATGATGGGAGTTGTAGTTTTGCAACAGCTGGAGGGCCGAAGGTTCCGCATCCCTGTTCTAGAGAATAGCCACAGGGACTTCTATGACCCACTTTGTAGCTGGTTGCACATGGTTTTGTTGTGTGCACAAGGTCTTTATTATACACATGATGGCAAGTCCATTTAACCTTACATTAGGAGTATCTCCATCATACATAATTAATGAAATATAGTAAACTACAAGATGATAAAGGGGAACTCCGGGTAGCCTTGTTTAAAAAAAAAAAAAAAAATTGCAATGTTCTTACTTATGCCCCCCACCCCCAAACACACACACAGTAGTCCTGCTCCTCTGATGTAGTTTTCTGCCTGCTCCAATTCTCTTGCTGCTCCTCTTCCCCGGCATTGCTATCAGACTACATTTCCCAGTAGTCTTTGCAGTACACACTCAGAAGGTCCTTTTTCTCCCACCCCCATAACAGCACCCCCTCCCACACATGCCCCTCCCCCTCTCCGCTCCCTGTCACGTCTGCATCCTCAATCTGTTATCAGCAAACAAACTGAATGTGAGACGGAGGTCACATGATCTCTGTCTCCTGAGGGGAGGGGGTCAGCAGAGGGAGCAGGAGACAGAGTGGATCACAGGGAGGACAGTCAATTCCTGGATGTCAATCAGCTACCAGTGTGGCAGGTACAGTAATACAGTGGTACCTCTGTTCTCGAACTTCATTGGTTCAGGAGGGCAGTTTGAGAACCGAGTAGTTTGAGGATAGAGCACTGTCTTCCCTTACGAAATAATGTAAATGCCGTATTCTGGGGTAGCTTGGGTGGTGTTGTGACAGCACTGTGGGTGTAGGGTCACTTGGGCTTTTGTTACGGTGGCCAAAAGTGGTGTTGTAACCCACCCCCGGAAAAATGGGCACTGCGCTTGAGGTTTGGATATCCCAAGTGTGAACAGGTGTATAGGTGCAGGTGCAAGAAATAACTGAACAGAGTCCAATGACTTAGCCAGGATAACTTGGTTTACTTGTAGGAACTTCAGTGCAGTACAAGATAATACACTTTTGGTAACTGCAGGTTGGGATAACGTGGTAGAAGATAGAAATAACTGAAGAAGAAGATACTCTTACGTTTGATCTTACTGCATTTTGCCCTGTAGTGTTGGGATACCCGTCCTGCTAGGGTAGTATGAGGTCCCAGGTCTATGCGCTAGGGTGAGCAGACTTTCCAAGACTTCCCAGAATAGCTGTGCGCTGCCGTACGTAGGCAGAACTGCTGCTTTGTCCTGCTGAGTTCAGTACCTAACTCCAGGTGACTGCCCTGTGTGTTGCAAAAGGTATCCCTGGCATAGACAAGGTTTGCCTCAGAGGACGTCACTCCCTCCTGAGGGTCTAGCACTGCATGTTAGTCATAGTTAGTAGCATAAAATAATGAGTCTCTGAGTCCCTGACAAGGGACCTGGCCCCAGCCAAGCCCTGGCTTCACTGCAGCAGGAACAGCTCTCAGTGCGTCTCTCTCCACCTCTACTGGCTAAAAAAGAAGACCCTCCCACCAGGAACTAGCTTCTTTTTATAGGGGTTCCTTAGCTAGTGTAGGATTGGTGGGACTGTGTGTGTACAAGAGAAAGAAGACGCAGAGAAAGGAGGGGAAAAGACCCACACCTGTGATAGGAGAAGTACAAAACATCAGTCAACAACAGTGATTCCAATGCTTCCTTCAGCTGCGCGTAGTACAGTATATACAAGAAATACAACATTGAAACCTGGGGGGGGGGGACAAATAATACACTTTTCCTTCATTCCCTGAGTGAGTTACTTTGCCCAGGTGCATAGGAAACTTAGTGGGACACATCAATGTGTTTAGTTGGTTGGAATACAGATGCGTTTGAACACTGAAATATTGCTGCATTTCAAGACTGGGTGCCGAAAAAGTGTTCAAGAACCGAGCAAGAGTTTGGGAACTGAAGCAAACTTTTCTTGAAAATACTGTTTGAGAACTGAACTTTTTGAGTTCCGAGCAGTTTGAGAACTGAGGCTCTACTGTATATTGTATAGAGACATCTATATAACTTTCAGTGTATTTTTTTCATAGAAATAAATGTTCTCTATCCGGAGTTCCCCTTTAATTATTCTCAGAATGCCTTTTACATAAAGATCTGTCTATAAAGTTCTCATTATTCCATGAATCCATGAAAGATCTGTACTAATTGTACCTGTTTAATTGTCCGGATCCTTCTGTTCTTTAACAGTTTGATTGCACACGAGATGGCCAAATACCACTGTATCCCAGCCCATAATGGCTGTCTTCCAAAGGCAGTCCTGTGGCAGAAACTCAACAAGTACCTATCTATCCTGCATACTGAAGAAGGACGCCAGGACAGGTATGACTACATACAGTGCAAGTGAATAATCGGCTTCATAGGAAAGTGATGGGCAGAGCACAGGCTCCATAGTTACTACTGAGTAGAGATGGCCTTCACTATGGTCCAGAGATTTAGCTGTTCAGGCCTAATACCAGCATGAGGTGTAAGTATGACCTGTAAAGAATAATGTGCAGAAAACATCCAGTCTTACTAGTTCAGTAGCCAAAATGCTTTGTTAATGAGAGATCATAGGCGTATGGTCAGACTGGTTTCAAATGACAGGAGGCGTATAGATAACCATGCATCACACAGACAGTCTCTGAACACAATGGGCTAGGAACTATCAATATGAAGATTGAAAAACGTTTCCTAGTCTCATGAATTTCTGTTCTTCTCTATTCTTTATGTAAGGTCACTACTTCACATGAACCATATGAATCCACTGGCCATCCTGACGTACCTTAAAGAAGTACTCTGGAGAAAAAAAAAGTTTTTAAATCAACAGGAAGCAGAAAGTTATACGGATTTGTGATTTACTTCCATTTAAAAATTTTAAGTCTTCCAGTATTTATCAGCTGCTGTGTGTCCTGCAGGAAGTGGTATGTTCTTTCCATGTGCTTGTCCGTGTCAGGAACTGTCCAGAGCAGGAGAGGTTTTCTATGGAGATTTGCTCCTGTTCTGGACAGTTCCTGACACGGACAGAGGTGGCAGCAGAGAGCACTGTGTCAGATTGGAAAGAATACACCACTTCCTTCAGGACATACAGCAGCTGTTAAGTACTGGAACACTTAAAGTTTTTAAATAGTAGTAAATTGCAAATCTATATAACTTTCTGGCACTAGTTGATTTGAAAGAAAAACATTTTCTCCGGTGTACCCCTTTAAAGCTGGTTTCCACTTTTAGAAATCACAGCAAATTTTATAGTTTGCCATTAAGTCCTGATCCATAGAAGTCTGATGAAACTCCCGCAGATCTTCAAAATGTAGAAGATGCAGGGCTAGATAAATGGTGTGACTACTGTGGCACTGCTATTTATTATTAATCTAAAAAATGTTCAATTTATTATTCATTATTAAAACCACAACCACAATTCTTATGGCACTCTGCTGTAGCCTCTAAGATGCTTAGAACTTAATGCTTGTGTCATATCCCCTGATGAAGCACATTTTGTGCAAAACAAGTGTTGGGTCTGTGCGGGTCTCCAGTGGTAAACATTTTTCTCAGTTTATTTTTCTCTTATTGATTTAACCTATTTGGCTCGGGATAGCCATCAGCATATAGTTGACAGGACAGGATGGGAGAGCTTGACTGGAGAGCCTGGGAACAGAATGCAAGATCACAGCAGCAGCGCAATAGGTAAGTATGTACTGCTGAGTGATCTGGAAACTGACAGCACAGATATATGTTTATCCTTGCTGTCAGTTTCCATAACTGCACAAACAATACAAGGATGGTTTGTGCAGCACAGCCTTTCAATTTCTTGTGCCATGTAAAGGCACTGCAAATAAGCTGGCACTGCCCGCGGCCTAGAAATCGATCAGTGTAAAAGGAGCTTTAGAGTCTACAGCAGAGGGTCATGAAAACTGTGGTTGTGGACAGATTTGCATCAAATATAGGCCAGGTTTACGCAAGGTATGATAGCATTCGTTCTCTGACTCGGCCATATCACTGAACTTCCACTGTCAGTGAAGCTCACCGCACCGGCCGGATGAACTTCTTTCTTTTTAAATGGAATGTGGGCACATTCTGGTGCGACCACATTCCAATTACCTATAGTAGAAAATGTAAAGTACGACTGGAGCCGCACTTTACATTGTCTGCACTATCAGTTTCCTGTATACAGAGTATATACACAGCGGCCAAGATACCATTGTAAGTAAATTGATCAGCCACGGTGATTAAATAACGGCCGTTGATGCAAACCTGCAACAACGGCCATTGTTAAATCAAATTATATTTGGCCCCATATATGCGAATGGGGCCTAAAACTGTAAAATAAACTATCTATTCTATAGTGTGCAACCATACACTTCACACAGACAAAAAACATGGAAACATTGTGCTAAAAACGCTTCAAATACTGCATGGTTTTCATCTTACATTGACTACTCTGGGAATGAGAAAGCATTTGGTTTTCAAAGTTATCAACATTTGATAGGTATCACTAAAAGCATTCAGAACATATCGTCACTGCTAGTGTCTGTTTTTTATTTTAATAAAAAATGCCTTTATATAGGTCCTGAGTAAAGTCAAGGAGGCGGGGCCTGGGGTTCCCCGAGCCCCAGCACCACCACACCTCACTGTGCAGAATGTCCATCCCTTACATACATACAGCACAGTGAGATGTAGCGGTGCTAGGGCCCAGGGAACCCCAGGCCCTACCTCCTTGACTCTATTCACAGCTGAAATTAAGGCTTTTTTATGAATATAGACATAGGCAACAAGGGTAAGTTCTGAATACTTTTCTTTATATTTATCCAGCAGTTTGTTCGGAGGTCAGAGGGGGTGACAGATTCACTTTAAAGATAAACTATGTGGGCCAATTATCGTCCAGTAGTATTGCAAAAGAACGCTCCTGTGGCCGATAAACAGCCTGTGTAAAAGTGAGGAGCGGGAAAATGCCCGAACCTCGGCTGATCGTGTCTTTAGAGCAGGCTTGAAAATTTATTGCCATCGAATGCACATCTCCCTGTGTAAACGGGATGCGAGGCCAATAATGCTAAAGACAAACTGACAACATGAATTGACAAATATCTGTGCTGTCAGTTTCCAGATCACACAGCAGTACATACTTACCTAATGTGCTGCTGCTGTGATCCAGCATCCTTTCCCTCAGCTCTCCTGTCCATCCACTGTATCTTCATGCAGCCCCTTCCTCCAGAATGATCTCACAAAAATAAGGTGCGAGCGCACACTGCATAGTAAGCTAGTTCATGGAGTGCAGACAACCTCAGCAAATAAGATAAGACAAAAAACAAGAAAAAGAATCTGAGGATAATAAAGTATTGCACATCCAAAAATATATCAACATAATTTTATTAAACAAAAAATAAGAGAAAACACACAGAAAAAACAAGAAAGGCTGTATACAGCAATAAAAACCCAACTCTGAGGGGGGAGAAAACAATCAATCACCCCACCAGCCGGGATCTCCCACATGAACAGATGTCACATGCCTAAATAGCAGGCATCCCTCCCATGAATCCATACAATGAATGGTACATAATGCACAAAAGAACAAGTCAATGCAATATGACAAAATACAGAAAATATATACATATGGTAACTGTGCAAAAAATGTACAAACCAAATGAGAGACAGGAGGAGATGAGAGTGACCCCGGTACTGACCCTACCCCACGCGTTCCGTCAGCACAATGCTGACTTCATCAGGGGACTGTGTTGCAACTCTCAAATTAGATTATTTTATACCCCACACATAATGAATTAACCAATAAACAGCCAGCCATGGCAGTACTCACAGACGGAACATCATCACCGCCAAACCGGCATCCAACATGGCACCCACGACGGCAACGGGAATCAATGAAGCGTGTAAACTACGTCATACGTCATGCGTTTAGCGTCCTACGTCCTTCCTCCAGAATGATTGACAGCCGCAGGAGGCAGGGCCTGAAGACAGTGGCTGGACGGAGAGCCGGAGAATAGGATTCCGGATTACAGCAGCAGTGCACTAGGTAAGTATACACTGCTGTGTGATCTGGAAACTAACAGTACAGATATATGTACTGTATATCCGTGCTGTTAGTTTCCATGGCTGCACAAATGATACATGGATCGTTTGTGCAGCCAGGCCGCTCGATTTGTTGTGTCATGTAAAGGATGATAATGGTTTGTGTAAGTTTAGGCTATGTTCACACTGCAGAAAGTAACAGAGAACTTAACTATCTCATTAAATAGATGGCCGGTAGTAAAAGACCATATTCTTTCTATTTAACGAGACGTCCGCGTTTCCCCCATATGTCCCCATAGTTGGAGCATAACCTTCATCAGATTTGTCCCATGTCATGTAGCATTGTAAATGACTGTGAAAGTGCTCTGACTACATTGCTCATTCATAGTCCCAGAAGGATTGGTTACAGAATATTCAGTAAGATTATTGGCCTGGCTTATTGGTTACCTGAGAAACTGCATTGTCTTTATCCAGATTATCCTAATGAGGGTTAGAGATTGCTATGGACATGTTAGATAATACAGCAGTCAGCTAAGCTCAGCGCCGAAGTGCACGCTGCCAACCACAGGCATTGTCAGGAGAGCTGGAGAAAGTATAGTCAATGGCTTATTGTAAAAACGTTACATTTAGAGATCTGATCCGTGTAGCTATCACCACCTCCTCTATGTAATCCATCAGGATAGTTTTGGGTGACAATATGGCAGAATATGTAATCCATGTTTTTAGTGTTGCACCATAACTTATAAATGGGACCATATCTATAAAGGAGAGATTTATCAAAATAAGCACAAGACAGTAGTGCAGCAGTCTCCTTTATCAACTAAACTAAATCCAAAGGGGAGGTGTTACAATTGACAACTGTTTGCGCCTGCACTGGTATGATACTTCTATGTTGTGCTCTAATCTTTTTCCTTCCACAACCAGCAGATGGCAGCAGAGCCAATGGCTTGTACAGTAAAGTGCTGCTTTGTTGCAGCTCTCTGTGTGGCAGTGCGGCCACTTCTTTCATCTTTTACTATTTTATATTAATATAGTGTATCAATTATGTCATCCTGAGGCAAGTGACACATGTTTCCAACCTGGAATTAGAAACAACAGAATGAACAAGAGGATAGGGTTTTTTGTCAGTAAGGCCATGTTTACATGGCGTATAAGACTGGCCTTTCCGGTCACAGAACGGCCGGTCTCTGCAAAGATCATCCCAGCCGGTACTGCAGTACCGGCCGGATGATCTTTCCGGTTGCAGTGTTCTGATGCGGGCGCATCAGCGCGCGTTCGCATCAGAACTCCTCATAGCACACAATGAAGCAAGCGTCCGGAGCCGCTCGCTTCATTGTGTGAACTGACAGGGTTTCCTACGGCCGCCACTCACTGAATAGCGTCCGCAGAAAACTGACATGGCAGTTCTTTGCGGCGCCTCTTGGGATCCTAGCCAGAGTGTATACTATGTGTATACGCTCTGGCCAGGATGCTATAAAAGAACCTACAAGGTGTTTTGGCGTTCAAAGTACGGCCGTTGTTGCCATCGGCCTAAGGCTTCACATGTTCACACTACGTAAAAGTACGGACATTGTTGCCATCGGCAACAATAGCCGTACTTTATGCAGCGTGGAACATTGCCTATTCCTCTATGGGATCCCGGCCGGAGCGTATACACATCGTATACGCTCCGGCCGGGATCCCATGTATTTAAGTACCGGCCGGGATGATCTTAGCAGAGACCGGCCGTTCCGTGACCCGCCCAGGTCATGGAATGGCCGGTCTCTTACAAAGTGTGAACATAGTGTGAACAAGGGTGGGTTCAGACTGAGGAATTCTCGCGGAATTCCGCCAGCTGTCCGCCCGCACATCTGGGCGCCTTTCCGCCGGCCCCATAGACACCATTCTATGGGCCGGCGTATTCCGCTATACGCTGAAAGAAGTGACATGACACTTCTTTCAGCGGATCACATAATACGCGGGCCCATAGAATGGTGTAGATGGAGCCGGCGGAAAAGCGCGTGCCCGTGCGGGCGGACACCTGACGGAATTCCGCTGACATTTTCCGCGAGAATTCCTCAGTCTGAACTCAGTCTAAGGCTATGTTCACACGGCGTATCAGACCGGCCGTTCCGTGACCCCTAGCCGGGTTACGGAACGGCCGGTCTGTGCCCGGATCATCGCGGGCGGTAATTAAGTACCGGCCGGATGACCCGTCCGGCCGTGGAGCTCTGATGCGGGCGCATCAGCGCGTGCCGCATCAGAGCTTCCCATATCCCACAGTGAAGCAAGCGGCCGGAGCCACTCGCTTCACTGTATGCACTGACAACTTTGTAATGTATGTTATGTCTGTGAATCGCCCCCTTCCCTGTGTCCCCCCACCCCCGCACGTGTACCCGGAAGTATGGTGCGCTATAAATTACCTGATCCGTGTCGCGCCCTTCCGCCATCTTGTGCCGCAATGTGATCTTCGGGCGGGCGGCCGCTGTCCTCCGGCCGCGTCATCAGCTGCTCAGCCGCGACTGGCTGAGCACAGTTATGCTCAGCCAATCGCGGCTGAGCATCGGATGACGCGGCAGAGGGCGGCCGGCATTCGGGACAGTTGGAGCTGTTCGCCGGCCGCCCGAGGAAGACGTCACTGACAGAAGATCGGAGATGGAGGTCGGCACGTGACAGGTATGTATAGCGCACCACATTTCCAGGTACACGGGTGGGGGGGGGGACACGGGGAAGGGGGCCATTCACAGACATAACATACATTACAAACTTGTATAACTTTGTAATGTGTGTTATTCTGTGAATAATTCTTTACCGCCGCACTTCCCCTTTAAGTCATTACACTAGCATATCATAATATTGTGATCCATTTTGCTCCTTCTCTGCACAGTGTCACCAGCTGCCACTTGCTTTGTATGAAGGGGTCTGTGCTATAGATCAGGAACATGGCTGTGCAGGAATAGTCTGTCAGCAGAAGCGCTCTTTCATTCTGAGTCTCAGTAGTTTTATCCAACTTCTCCAGATGCGCAGAGTTAAATGATGAGCATTTGGGTTCAGAGTAGAAGCTGCAGCCGGACACTTTCATAAAGTTCCATATAATTTGATCAAACCATATTGCCTCATGTACCACTTGCAGGTCTTCTGGCCCACATGAGTCCCTACACGGCTTGGTGTGGGGGGGCCCATGGGGTTTGGTCCTGTGAGAGTGGGGTTGCAGGGCCATTCTGTGCCCCCCCCTTGCTTTACAGGGTTGGCAGTCGCTAGAGTAGGGACTCATGTGCGCCAGAAGACCTGCACGCGGTACATGAGGCAATATTTGATCAAATTATATACCAACATCCTGGCGTTGGTTTCTTAATATAGCTGAGAGGCATCAGTGCAAATCATGGGTGTGAGGTGCAGCAACTCCTCTTTTTCTAGGTCTGTATACTATTCACAAATGCTTGGGTGCCTTTGGGTAGTGTACTTACAGATTGCAGCTGGTAAGGATACCAAAATAACTGTGTATTGTGTCATCTGTAGACTGTTAGCAGAGATTCCCAGCCTTAAAGTGTTGGAAGAGGAACTCATCTGGCTGCAGAAGTATTTGCCATCCCTTGAATCCCCAATTGTTCTTTGCCATAATGACTTACTATGTAAGAATGTCATCTACAATGAAGAAGAAGGTAGGTGCACTGAAGATATACCAGTGTTGTAAAAGAACATGTTTTTCAATGTTTGCCAATCCTCTCTTTTATCTCCTGACAGGTCATGTGCGATTTATCGACTATGAATATGCTGGATACAATTACCAGGCCTATGACATTGCCAATCACTTTAACGAATTTTCAGGTAATAGAAATATTTTCATAATGTGCGGTTCCACCTATGGCTACAATAATACTGGTAGAACTTGTATGTATTTCTGGTGAGATTTATAAGTATTAGGGGGCGTTCACACATTCCATGCAGGGTCCGTAAATACAGCACAGTAGTGTGAAGATTTAAGAGTTTCAGAGCTCCCGGCATCATCATGAATGACGATGCCAGAAACTCCAAATTCCACTCTGTAGCACATTGTCCGTATTTATGAATCGCACACGGAATGTGTGGATGCCCCCTAAGGAATTGTCCCACCGCCTAATATATTCATTGAATACTGAAAAAGTAACAGTGTTTCCTCTTACATATTGTTAGAAAGAGTGAGGACAGTAACAAGTTATGACAATAAGTCGTCCTCTCCATTATGTGCATGAGTCCAGTAGTCCTGGATATTCATGAGAAGTAGAAAACTCCACCCACCAGCTGCTGATTGGCAGTTATCTATCCATGCTGTGTATAGGCAGTCATCTGTCAATCAGCAGCTGGAGGGTGGGGGAGGGGCATAGCAAGAATCCTATTCTCCTGCATATTAGGAGAACGGCTGAACAGAATGATGGAAGTAATACACCGATCTGTTTGTCTATTTGCAATGTATCGTATTAAAGTTTAAGGAAATGACATTATAGATATAAAAGAAATAATAGCTGAAGCTTCTGTCTGCATTTCTAGGAGTGATTGAGCCGGATTACCGATTGTTTCCTGACAGAGAGACTCAACGGGATTGGCTGAGACATTACCTGGGCGCCTGCAGAAGATTGAGAGGAGAAGCGGGAGAGCCACAAGACAAAGAAGTGGATGATCTTTGTATCCAAGTTAATAAGTTTGTACTGGTGAGTTGAAGGGTGGGGGGGGGGGGGGTTAGTCTAGAAGGAAATAATTGATCAGAAGAAAGAGGCCAGTTAGTACCAACACAAAGATGTGTTCAAGTTTATCATTTTTATGGAATGAATAAGGAAAGGTTTCTTTTCAAGTTTTAAAGCAGACCTTTTCAGTATACAGTTTTTTGGATACCAAACTAGGTACATAATTCTGGGAATGCCTGAGTTTTTCTTCATTAACCATTCCCCCTCCCCCCCCCCCCCAAGCGCTGACATTGATATGCAAATTAAAGGGTTGTTCCCACCTTTCCTTTTTACCTTGCACATTGCTTGAGGATTGCTGCACTTCCTGGTTTCCTCTGTGGGTGGGCTCCTTCACTCTGATTGGTTCTCTTCGCCAGCAGCACTAGATCTGACATCATGACTGCTGGCCTGTGCTCTGCTGTTCTGCGCTTAGCTCATCTACACCAACTTTTACAGCTCCATAGAGCTGTTAGTGTGCTGGGTTACTGTTGGTAAGGTGGCCATCAGGGGAGCCTGGATGCACATTATTTATGTTTCCTCCGGCCAGGGAATCAGACCGGCCATGCCTCTCTTGATAACAGTGTTTGGGAAGTTAGACAACCAGCTGTCAACACATCAAACACATTGAGGGCCTAGCAGGGAGCCAGAGCTAACACGCTAATAAGAACCAATTGCAAAGTTTCTTAATTTTTAATTACCTAATGTTTTAGATATAGCCCATAGGTTGTTCCTCTGACCGCAAGAGCCCAGCTAAGCATGGCCCAGGTGCTCCACAACACCACCTTTCCACTGTTTCGTAACCTCCCTCCCTCCCCTCTTAATCGATAGCTTTTCTTAAAGTGAATGTGCCATGCGTACATTGCTTTTGTTTCTTACATGAATAGAACAGCGCAGGTGCGGGGATGTCAGTGCCGAGGTCCTTTTTTTGAACCGCTGCCGGGAAAAAAACACCTCTCAGTCAATATGTTGTACAAGCACTGATCACCCATGTGCAGTAAGGGCGGGTTCAGACTATGGATTCCGTTGCTCATATGCGCTCACAGCCGCGCACCTTTCCGCCAGCTCCATAGACACCATTCTATGGGCCGGCCTATTCTGCTATCCGCCGAAAGAATTGACACGTCAATTCTTTCGGCGGAATCCGCCCGTGCATGGAATGGTGTCTATGGCACGGGCGGAGCGGCGTGCAGCTGTGAGCGCGTACAGGCAACGGAATCCTCCGGATTTTATCCGTGCGAATTCCGTAGTCTGAACCCGCCCTAATGCAGTATTCCCCCAGCTGTCAATCAAATAGGGAGGGCAGGTTACAGGGCAGCAGAGAGGCATTGTTGTGGAGTGGCGGCTGGGCCGTACTAAGCTGGGCTCTTGCAGCCAGGTCAGGTTTAATATAACTTTCCCAGGACTGGATCCAGCTTTTCCAGGCACCTGGAGTGGAGCAGCATGGAGTTCAAAGGCAGCCAGCTGACAAGACGAGCTCCGAGCCTAGTGAAACATACCCACTCGGGCTAATGCCTGCCTCATGGAGCAGTGTTATCTCCCAGTCTTGGTCCCAACATACCATCATGTGACTGTGCCGCCTCATGTCTTCTATGCACAGTAGGTTTGAATGAAGTCACGGTCCTTCTTACCTCTATGAGAAGCTTTTGATGTGTCCAGGTTTGTTAATACAATGTAATGACTATAAGTAATGACTACATTTTTTTTGCAGGCATCGCACTACTTCTGGGGTCTGTGGGCTCTCATTCAGCACAGGTTTTCAGACATTGACTTCAACTTTGCAAAGTAAGTATCTCATTGCAGTTGTTAGAGCTTAGTGAAGTACAATGTAAGGTAGAGTTTGCATGACCTCTGGTGTCCTAATGCGTTATTACTTAAGTTACATAAACAACCTGCTTCTTTTTAAGGAAGTTAAAGGGGTATTTCACTCAAACATAACTTTTGATATGTACATTCATTAATGAGCCAATAAATGACGTGTACAAAATGGGAGTGATCAAGTGAACAAAAAGTAATACTATTGGTTATTCATGTAAGGGAAAATTAATTCCAAAGTGATTAAAGCAAATAAATAAGTAAATAAATCACTTCAATCAATTAATCACTTTGGAATTAATTTTCCCCTACATGAATAACCAATAGTATTATTTTGCTCACTTGATCACTCCCATTTTGTACACGTCATTTATTGGCTCATTAATGAATGTATAAAACACTTGTGTTACATGTGTGTATTCACTGGCTTGAGAAAGCTCCTATTGGAGGAGCGAAACGTCGCTGTTTTTCCTGTGTTACATTTATGGAATAAATTTTCACCGTTTTCACCTTTAAAGTCTGGATGTGCTGCAAGTCGATTTCTTTATTTGTCTGGATTAAACACCTGTGGACCAAGGTGTGGCAGCAGGCACCCAGCAGAACCTTAACCATAGAGTGCTGCGTGAACTTTGTTTTTTCTAGTTAGATAGATAGATAGATAGATAGATAGATAGATAGATAGATAGATAAAAAGGGAAATTTTGGCAGCACATCTATGACTCTGTTCACACTGCAGGTTGCACGCTGCTTGTGGCTTATGTACAGACAAAAAACAAAAGGTGCAACAGCAACCCACAGGTGCAAGGGCCTACCGTATATACTCCTCCCAGCATACACACGGCAAACACCTGCCCTGTAGATATTAAAAATTAAAATATAAAAATTATTTTTTTTTTAGAAAAGTGAGGATCTTAGCAAACTATTTGATCAAACAGAGTGTACCATGTCGCCCCGTTAAGACGTCCTCAGAGACATGGTCCCTACTCTAGCATCTTCACACTAGCAATGGCCTCTCCTGGGCTGATTAAGCCTACAACTGGGCAGATAGGAGTCAAATGATCTCTTTTATAGCAGCCTTGGGACATGGGTGGAGTGCAAGCCAACAGGAAAAAAAGGGAAATTTTGGCAGCACAGAAAATCCTCACTGCCTGCACCACTCTGTCTCCACTCCTCTGTCCTCCCCCTCTCTTCTGAGACAGAGTTCACATGATATCTCACTTACGTTGCCAGGCAAGCTGTAACACCTCATCTGTAACCTTGCCCGCCACTGACATCACACAGTGATCACCTGACCAAGGGCGGGGAAACAACAGCCTCTCCTGAGTAGTATAGGGGAAAGGAAACACTGTTGTTTCATCTCTCTCATCTATCTATGAAGATGAATAGATAGATAGATAGATAGATAGATAGATAGATAGATAGTCTATCTATCTATCTATCTATCTATGTTTACTGTGCAAAGTAGAAGCAGATGGAGCCAGTTGTGGGCAGATACTACAAGACAGGGGCAGGTACCCAGCTCTGAGGTGCAATACATGCTGGGACATGTAGTTTCCCATTTGCCTTGTAGTAAAACTGGGATAATTTGTAAAAGTCTGAATCTGGGGCTAGGAGCAGCTTAGACAAGTGGGAAAGGTGTCAGACAGTCGGTGGGGGATCGGTCAGTGCACCTATATGCTTTTTCTGCATTTTATTTTTTTATGGAATCGCCGGAATTCTCCTTTAATGTTTTAAGGTTTTTAGTAGAATTCTAGAAGGTTTATGCTACTTTTGCGGTGTAGCTTTTGTGTCCCGTCATTTAACAGTTTATGACTGTTGCCAACACCTTGCCCTCTGATATTTTATTCCCTTTCTTCTTTCTCTTGTCTTATCTTCTTCTTCCTTATCTTGTAAGTTACCTTGGTATTTTCTTCTCTATCAGGTACGCCATGTTAAGGTTCAGACAATACTTTCAGGTGAAGCCACAAGTGACTGCACTTCGGAGCGTGAAATAAATAATCACTGGAGAACGGGATCATCTGAGGACACTAACACCTGCTGGATGGCACCATGCTAGCTCACAGCCCAGGGGGCCAAGACCTGACGCTGCCTAATTCCACAAACTTTCTAATGTTGTTTCCAAACACAAATAGCACCAGTGTCGGGAGTGTACACTATTATTTTAATTCTGGAGAATTGTGGCCGCACAGTGTCGCTTCCCAAGCCTTGCCCCTTTCGTCAGACCTGTCTAAAACTCATAATAAATGTGACGCAAGTTTTGCATAAATGACACCAGAACCGGCGCACTTGTAGTGGTAAATGTTTGTATTTCTACCTTTTGGGACAATGTGGGGAACCGACCTGTGATCATACTAAGCTGGTTTTAGGCTGTGTTTAAAAATGGTGTTTTTTTTTTTATTTTTGCTGCAATTTTGACAAAATCTCCCCAGAATCACAGCAAAAATAGAACAGTTGTACTGCAATTGTGTAAAATAACACCAATTCCGCAGAAACACATGGAAAATGCATCAAAAAGACTGTGTGAACACAACCTTAAAGTGTCACTATTGTTTTGTTTTTTTGCAGAAATCAATAGTCCAGGCGATTTTAAGAAACATTGTAATTGGGCTTATTAGGCAAATATGCCATCATCTGCATTCAAAAAGATTTTCCCCAGGTCCCCCCCCCCATATTCACTGCTCATTGTCAGGAAATCTCCACTCTTTTACATCACTCGAGCCCTGGTAACCTATGGAGAGGGGAGGGGGGAGGAGGGAGATTAGTCACCAGCAGAGAACAAAGCGGGAGCTGTATGAAAGCTGGTATTCAGAGGTCAGAGAGGTCAGTGCTGACTTCAGAGGAGATAGCCCGGTGATGAAGCTGTAAATTAACTCTTTGTTGTCCTGTTTTGGTGCCTCATCTCCCTCCACCCCTCCCCACTCCATAGAAAACCATGAAGACAGGGGGGAGAGCCTCATATTGCTTTTTTATGATAAAACATTTTTGGCATGATTAAAAAACAAACATGCTGCGTGAGCATATACTATTGCTTACCTGACTGCCCCAGCTCTGACGCTACCAAAAATCCTTTTTGGGGGGGGATCTTAGCACTTTATTTTGTGATTGAGTACTACAATTCCCAGAATGCATTGCTTTCCATCACAGTCCTTCCACCCTGTGTACTCCCCTCCCACAGCCCTCCTGCCAGTTATGTATCATACCAGATAACCCCTTTCACCCACTCTTTTAACTCTTGAAGTAAGGAGGCCGCACCATAGAACATTGGAGCTAGTGATATTAACCCGCACAGTTCCTTGGAAATTTAGGGACATTTTAATTTGTATAAAATACTGTTGTTTTTTTTCTACGTTCTGTTGTCTAAACCAGGGGTGTGTTATATAGTCCAATATGTTTCATAAAATACATTCAAAATAACAAACCAGTACATTGTGCCCGATAAAAGGACAAGGCAAAATGATATTGCTACAGATCCAGGTGTCCATTGCAATTTATTTACTTAAAATTCACTCACAGGGATAACTTATATTTTAAGGGGTACTCTGGCGATTTTCTTTTTCTTTAATCAGCTGTGGCAGAAAGTTATACAGATTTATAATGTACTTCTATTTAAAAAATCTTAAGTGTTTCAGTATGTATCAGCTGCTGTATGTCCTGCAGGAAGTGTCGTATTCTCTCCAGTCTGACACAGTGCTCTCTGCTGCCACCTCTGCCCATGTCAGGAACTGACCAGAGCAGGAGAGGTTTTCTATGAGGATTTGCGACAGTTCCTGACATGGACAGAGGTGGCAGCAGAGAGCACTGTGTCAGACTGGAGAGAATACAACACTTCCTGCAGGGCATACAGCATCTGATAAGTACTGGAAGACTGGAGATTTTTAAATAAAATTAAATTACAAATCGTTATAATTTCCCAGCAGCAGTTGATTTAAATTTTTTTTTTTGCTGGAGTTCCCTTTTAACTAGCTTATATAGCCCTGGATAATGTCAGTGTTACAAGGCTGCCTCTCTTTATCTGTAGATGTTGTCTACACTAATAACTATGTAAGACTGACAAGCTTCCCGATACGTTCTGTAATCCAGGCAGAGTTCTTTTTTATATTTTTGAGGCAATTTTAATTTAACCCAATAACAGTTAATAAAGTTGTGAAATATCTAATGCTTGAAGGTGGACTGGGGGCTCTGCATGGAAATTGGCTTTTCAGTATTAAACAGCCTCTTTAAATGGTTTTCTTTGTTTTCTGTTTTAACACTTTTATTGCTCATAATATATATTCCATGGTGTACATTAATAGATGACAGCGACTTAAATTGTCACTGTTGTTTTTGTTTTGTTTTTTTGCAGAAATCAATAATCCAGGTGATTTTAGGAAACTTTGTAATTGGATTTATTAGGCAAATATGCCATTACCTGCATTCAAAAAGACTTTCCCCAGGTGTCCCCCTCCTCCTCCTCTCTCTCGTTCACTGCTCATTATCAGGAAATCCCAACTCTTTTACATCATTCGAGCCCTGTGTAACCTATGGAGAGGGGAGGGGGGAGGAGGGAGATTAGTTGCCAGCAGAGAGCAGAGAACAAAGGATTACACAGCGGGGCCTGTGTGAAAGCCAGTATTCAGAGGTCAGAGAGGTCAGTGCTGACTTTAGAGGAGATAGCCCGGTGATGTAGCTGTAAATTAACTCTTTGTTGTCCTGTTTTGGTGCCTCATCTCCCTCCACCCCTCCCCTCTCCATAAGAGAACCATGAAGTCAGGGGGGAGAGCTTCAAACTGCTTTTTCATGATAAAAATGCATTTTTCGGCTAATAAACCCAATTACAAAGTTTCTTAAAATCGCCTGTACTATTGATTTCTGCAAAAAAAAAATTTAAACGACAGTGACACTTTAACCCCTAGACGACCCAGGACGTAGAGTTACGTCATGGAAGTCTGTCACCAGACGACCCTGGACATAACTGTACGTCCTGGCTAGTTCTCCCGCTATGAAGCGCGCTCCGGAGCGGAGCGCGCTTCATAGCAGGTGGGGGCCGGCTGCAATCAGCAGCCGGCACCTCACCGTTAATGACACGCTGCAGTGTTTAAGTGTAAGTGACAGTGTGACTGCGGGGGTCCCGATCGTTAAAACGGACCGCAGTAGGTCTCTCACCTTGAGCAGATCGCCGATAACACTGATCACTGCTATGCCTATGGCATAGCAATGATCATTGTACAAATCAAAGTATTGAATGTAAAAGTCCCCCAAAGGGACTTCAAATGTGTAAAAAAAAAAAAAGAAAAGTAAAAATCACTATTACACTACCCCAAAACCCCTCCCCCAATAAAAGTTAGAATCACCCCCCATCCCATTATATAAATAAAACATATAAAAATAATTAAATAAACATACAATATACCGTAGCGTGCGTAATTGTCCGATCTATTAAAATATAACAAGCGTCATTGCGAGCGGTGAACGGTGTAGACGAAAAGAGGGAAAAAAGTGCGCGGATTACCGATTCTATGTTACATCATATATATATATATAAAAATTAATAAAAAGTGATCAAAACGTCCGCTCTTCACAAATATGGTGTTAATAAAAACTAGAGATCATGGCGGAGAAAATGACACCCCATACAGCCCCGTAGGTGAAAAAATAAAACTGTTATAAGCGTCACAATAGGCCCATTTTTATTAATAATTAATTGCTAAAAAAAGGATTTCATAAAAAATATATATAACATTAGAGAATCTGTGTAACCTGCATATGGTTGTGTTCGGGCTGACCTATAGAATAATAGTGTCATGTCGCTGTTACCATATAGTGCATTACGTAGACACAGGAACCCCCCCAAACGTTACCTTATTGCATTCTTTTTTACGATTTCACCTATTTATATCTTCATAAATAATATATTTGGGATTCCATCATACATGTTATGGTAAAATGAAAGACGCCATTACACAGTACAACTATTCCTGTAACAAACAAGCACTTACATGGCCTGTAGATAGAAAACTGAAAGTGCTGGAGCTCTTAGAAAGGGAGGAGGGAAAAACGAAAGCGCAAAGATGAAAATTTGCGCGGTCCACTGGGTCATTTTGGGCCTGGTCCTCAAAGGGTTAAGCATATGGACAGGTGACCACTCTGTAAGATGTTTGAGCAGTAGAGATGTAACAGCACCATGGGATTACATGTCATACAGGTCATAAGAAAGTTATCACCGCACCAGACTGTGCTTACAGGCTCAATACTAGGCTTTTTGATAAAACTGACAATTAAATTTTTTTTTTTTTTACAATTTCTCTACTTTTATGTAAATGAGAAACAAAAGTCATTGTAGCAACCAAGAGCTAAATAAACCGGGTCCCTGGGGTAACAATGTGTCTCAAATAGCAGCTGTATGAGTATATGTGAGTATATGGATGCATTGTGTGGATACAACTGGAGATATGCAGAATGTCACATTTTTAGTGCTTGTATTTTACAAACAGATGTCACTTTATGGCCTAAAAATACTGCTGCAAAATACTGACGTGTGAAAGTGGCCTTACTATTTTAGTAGCAAACTAAATTAAATTGATTTGAAGCAGACTTTTTGCAGATATTTTTGTAACTGTCTCATTCATCTGCAATGGGCTTGTAGAAATCTATTTCCGTGCTACAGAAACAACCTCATTCACATTAAGGGGTATTCTTTTTTTCTTTCAAATCAACTGGTTTCAGAAAGTTATATAGGTTTGTAATTTACTTCTATTTAAAAATCTCCAGTCTTCCAGTACTTATCAGATGTTGTATGTCCTGCAGGAAGTGGTGTATTCTTTCTGGTCTGACGCACAGCTCTCTGCTGCCACCTCTGTCCATGTCAGGAACTGTCCAGAGTAGGAACGTTTTCTGTAGGGATTTGCTGCTGCTCTGGACAGTTCCTGAGATGGACAGAGGTGGCAGCAGAGAGCACAGTGTCAGACTGGAAAGAATACACCAGTTCCTGCAGAGCATACAGCTGATGATAAGTACTGGAAGACTGGAGAGTTGTAAATAGAAGTAATTTAGAAAAATTTGATTTTAAAGAAAAAAGTTTGGCTGGAGTACCCCTTTAATAAAACAGAGCTACTGGAAGTGTTTCAATTTTCTATGTATGTACAGATGTCAATGAATGTCACATATACAGAATGTGTTATAACGTCTCAGTGGAGATTCATGAAGCGGCCTTATTATAAGATTGTCGTGTGTCGCCCATTGCAACCAATCACAGCTCAGCTTTCAGATATTAATGGGCTATGATATAATGAAAGCTGAGCTCTGATTGGTCGCTAGTGAACAGCCAATGATATTTTTACTATAAGAACGCTTGATAAATCCCCTCCTCCATCTGTAACAAGCTGCAGACAAAGCGTCACATCACTTTGCAGCAGGTGTCGTGGAACGGAAGGTTTGCCGAGCGAGGAGAACGACTTTAATGGATATTGTAATTTAACTGTGACAGAAAGAGAATAAATCTGACATCTGCTTAGAGATAAAACCTAATAAATACATTAATAAAGCTCAGAATTATTTTCAATAAAGACGATATACAAAATACCTTATTTCTTGTGTGCTTTAATCCACAGTATACTGTCACTGGTACAATAGGTTTCATTTTGTTGTACACCAGGGATGAGGAACCTACCGCCCTCCAGCTGTTGCAAAACTACAATTCCCATCATGCCTGGACAGCCAAAGCTTTAGCTTTGGCTGTCCAGGCATGATGGGAATTGTAGTTTTGCAACAGCTTGAGGGCCGCAGGCTCCCAGGGGTCAGTCAGTTAATCCATCACCCCCCCCCCCCCCCAAACCACAGGTACCATTCGTCTGTAGAGATGACCGAACATCGGGAAATCTTAGGTTTGATCGAACTCTAACCCTCCGCATTTGATTCCTGATGCCTTACCGGTCTGTGGGGAAGGAGGAGACAGCCTGGGAACCACCTGGACGGTACCCGGGCTGTCTCCTCCTTCCCCATGGGGACCGGGAAGTCATCGGGAATCAAATGCGGAAGGTTCAACAGGGTTCGAGTTCGATCAAACCTAAGATTTCCAGATGTTCGATCATCTCTATTCGTCTGCTCAACGTATGTCCTTCCCGGCTGTCTGTTCCACAATGCGCCTGGTGCCTTGGTTTGGCTTAAAACTGATCTTTATTCTATAAGGCGAGGCCTAGGCCTGCTACGCCTCTCTAGCCTGCTAGCACAAAGGGAAATATAATTTAAAGTAAAATGTTAAATATCATGTTGCTAAAAAACTAGAAGTAAAAAAGGGCCTTGGTCAGTAGGTGGCCTACACATCCTGTTAACCCAGTGAATAAAAGAGGCACCAAAGCCATTAAAAATAACTGCAAGTCATCAATTGATTTAAAAAATAATAACATTGGCCACTAGGTGTTGCTGTTTCTGCTTCTCTCTAGTCTGTACATGTCAACTGTAGGGCTTGGACAAAATACAGGAAGTGGGGATGCAACATTCAGAGTTACTGTATGTACTCTCCTGTGCTGTCTATCACAGTGCAGTGATCCCATCAGCTGACGTCTTGTAGAACAGCGGTGTCAAACTCAGGCACTACAGCTGTTGCACAACTACGATTACCATCATAGATAGACAGCCATGATAGGAATTAAAGGGGTTATCCAGTGAAAATCTTTTTCTTTCAAATCAACTGAGATCAGAAAGTTATATAGATTTGTAATTTACTTTTATCAAAAAATCTCAAGTCTTCCAGTATTTATCAGCTATTATATGTCATACAGGAAATGTTGTTTTCTTTCCAGTCTGGCACAGTGCTCTCTGCTGCCACCTCTGTCCATGTCAGGAACTGTCCAGAGCAGCAGCAAATCCCCATAGAAAACCTCTCCTGCTCTGGACAGTTTGTGACATGGACAGAGATGTCAGCAGAGAGCACTGTGTCAGACTGGAAAAAGTACACCTTCAGAAGCTGATAAGTACTGGAAGACTCGAGATTTTTTTTTATAGAAATAAATTACAAATCCATATTTTAAATCACCACATTAAGGTATCTTAAGACTACGGAATTGGCAAGGAATTTTAAGCAGAATTCATGCCACAGACTCCGCTTTAAATTCTGCCTGTCCCATTGATTCAATTGGATTACTAAACCACAATCTGCTGTCCGCTCAAAAAATTGACATGTTAATTCATTGGGCGGATATTGGACTGTGCTTAAGAAATCCCACTGAATTGCTGGGTTCACACTGAGGAAATCTCACAGACTTTCAGGAGGATTCCGCTGCAAAATGCACCTGCAATCCCGCCTGTAAAGAATGAACATTGTG
Source organism: Dendropsophus ebraccatus (assembly GCF_027789765.1). Classification (NCBI taxonomy): domain Eukaryota; kingdom Metazoa; phylum Chordata; class Amphibia; order Anura; family Hylidae; genus Dendropsophus; species Dendropsophus ebraccatus. The sequence goes on from NC_091464.1 coordinate 14,143,978, forward strand.
AATGTATATTGGCTTTAATGAGCATTCAGCTTATTTGGTCACACAGCGGAATTTCCGCGATGAAGAATTGACATGTCAATTCTTTGGGCAGATTCCGCTAGAGGAATCGTATAGAAGTCAATGAGGGCTTAAATTCTGCTTGGATTCCTCTTGAATTCCGTTCAAATTCAGCTCCTATTCTTCCAGAGCTGAATAGACGAGGAATTTCAGGCTGTAAACTTTCCTCTACAATTCCTCAGTGTGAACCCAGCCAATCAATAGGACAGGCAAAATTTCAAGCGGAGTCAGTGGCATGAACTCTGCTTGAAATTCTTCGACAATTCCATAGTGTGAACATACCCTTTAGCCTAAAAACCGTGAATAGGACTCCTGAACCCTGATGTATGTCAAAGCAACAGCTTAGGGTCACATATTGGGCGTTTCTAAGGTCAGGACACGCAGCATAATCATCAGAGAGCCATCTTTTCACTGTGGCACAAGCTGGGCACAATAATATGGGCACTAAAATGGCAGATCTGTGGAAAGTGTTCACTGAACAACATCCACTGGGTACTAATTTCTAATAAATACCTGTGGAATCAAGTGTTCACTACAACCAAAAGGTGAATACACAGAGGGTTATAGTTTCCACTGAGCTACTACCACAGGGGCTCTACACATGTGAATGGACCTGATAGATCACCCCACTAAAGATGCTATAAGAATGAGCCCCCCCAGCCCGGTCTCCAAAGAGCAGTCTATCTCATCTGTGGAGTGTCGCTTCGAAAATTTTGGCTGTCGTAAAAGCCGCAGCAAGGAGTCAGGAAAGTATAGCCCTGTCTTGCAGCCGGGGAGGTGGGGACTACATAGAATTAGGTAGCACTAGTGGGGGAATTAACTGTTTGTGGAGCACTAATGTGGCATTATAAGGGGAATTAACTTTGTAGGGCAGTATTATTGGTGATTGCAGTGATTGCGGTAATTGCAGCAGTGACTTCCTAAACTTTCCTTTACCCTACCCTGCAGTGTTAGCTTAGTAAGGGTGGAGCAATATTTACTTCTGCCCTGTGGTGTTAGGCTAGATTCACACACCATGACCGCGGACCGCAATACAAATGTGCATCTGTAGTGCTCAGTGCTTGACGGAGCATTACATTGCCCCTATATTAGCATAGCGATCTGAGTCCGCATTACCGCAGGTCCTATTTTTTTGCGGCACGGATCGCGGCCCTGTACACACGTATGGACATGTGAACGACGCCATTAAATAACATTGGTCCTTTGTTCTGTCTACTATTGCAGACAGAACGGATGTGTGAATGTAGACTAAGTTTTCTACAGGTGGAGCATAGAGATGAGCGAACCTGGAGCATGCTCGAGTCCATCCGAACCCGAACTTTCGGCATTTGATTAGCGGTGGCTGCTGAAGTTGGATAAAGCCCTAAGGCTATGTGGGAAACATGGATATAGTCATTGGCTGTATCCATGTTTTCCTGACAACCTTAGAGCTTTATCCAACTTCTGCAGCCCCCACTAATCAAATGCCGAACGTTCGGGTTCGGATGGACTCAAACCGGAACCCGGTTCGCTCATCTCTAGTGGAGTATTAATTGCTATCCTGTGGTGTTGGGTAACTACAGGGGGCAGTGTTTATTGCTTCAATATGGTGTTGGGTTACTATAGGTGGAGCAGTAGTTATTTATGCACTTTGGTCCTGCTCTAGGATATTGGGTGCACTACTTGGTTGTATCTGGTGCTGCATAGTTGTGTTTGTTGGTAAGGCCCCAGCATCAACATGCATTGCCGGGTGAGAACAAAGTTTGAGAAGCACTGACCAACATTGCATGTAAGTAAAGGGAAGGAAGGGGGTGAATAGATTGCAGTAGATTGGAGCATATTGAGCTTCTAATGGAGGAATACAGTATAATATAAAAGTGACAGATCATCAAACCAACAAGTTTTGTACTTTACAGCAACAAAACGTGTAAAATATTACAGCAAAGTTCCATAAGAAGTCAGAACCCGGTTTCACACAAAATTGTAAACGGTTTATTTTTTTTTTTATTCTGTACAGTAAACCGGAAACTTTAGAAATATTTCAGATTTAAGTTATTTTCTGTTTCTTTATCAAAATAAAAAAAAAAATCCATCATCTCTATGACCTATATTTACAGAGGTATAAAAATATACATACATTTATATATATATAATATCTATTGTGTCTCTTATGAGGTATGAGAATTACGGGTTCTTCGGTTATCCCCCTTCAGTACATTCAATAAGGCACTATGAAGATGTAAATAAAATGATTGCACACCGCTGTTGTGACTACACCTTTAAAATAGGCCAATACCTAAAAACAAAATGTTAACAATAAAATTGAGGATTAATTTGGGTTTTCGAATGTAGGCCAAAAATGTATGTAGAGCTGGAGCTATGGTAAGAAAAAACAAACTAACTTTACTCGGTCCCCAACTAGTCCTCCGCAGGCCCGGTTTGCCTGCTTCTGGTACCCCACCACTTGTCTCCTCCGCCCGCTTTAGCAGGACCTGCCCACTAAGCCACGGTCTTATTAGGGGACACCACTATGGCCGGTAATTGGCCGAGTGGGAGGGTCCTGCTCCAGTCTTGAGACCAGGCAGAAGGGACAAGCGGCAGGGACCTGAAAGGTCAGCCATGGGGACACATAGGTTAAGCACAGTTTATTTATTTGGTTTGTTTTTCTTCCTCAATCACAGCCCCAGCACTATATAACTATTTGACCCACCAAAGGAGGTGAAGTCTCTTATTCCTCAGACCCCTTTTGCATTACTACATACAGACATGTCAAAAGTTTTTAATGGTCTTCAGACCTTGTTGGTTCACTGCTCTACGAGTTCCCTTATGGGAGTCCGGCTCAGTAAACCAACCATAGAACCAGACAAGGAGACGGTTATAATAGTGCCCTGCCGCACGCGTTTCCTGCCTCTATCTCCTGATTGGTCAGGGTCTGGATGTTCAGACCTTCCCTCAACCAACAAAACTTTTCATATGTCTGTGGCCATACACCTTCAATTACTAATGGGCTAATGAGCTGTCAGTTCTCTCTACCGACCGGCTCCCATCCTCCCCAACGACCGCCAAGGCCAAGCTTTCCTGTATCCTGTGTCTTTATGGGGTTCGGGCGGGGATTTTCCATCATGCCCGACCCAATCTATCAGTGGATGGTCGGGACAGCCCCATACACTTTAGACTGACACAAGCCTATGGGGACCTTAATGCTTTAAAGAGCCGCCATTGACATCATCCCCATCATTTGTAGACCGGTTTAAATACAGTTCACGATACTGAAACAAAACATTCAAATATTCCGAATTTAAAGGATACCGTTCTATTCAACATCTAAAACTTTTCTGAGCAGAGACACCTCCAGTTCACAATAAGTAAGAATGGAAGGCTAGGTTTGACTATCTGCATTCGCTAAGTCACGGCTCTGCTGAAACCAATAATGGTGGTGGCCATCATTTTTTACACTTCTAAAATGCTCGCTGAATTGGTCTTTTAGTTCATTTGCTTACAATGCAAGTGTCCGAAATTATGCCCTAAATACAGATAATATACAGAGCCCCTGTCTTATTTAGGGTCCAGTCACATGTACAGTGTTTGCAGCATGTGCACGGGTTGGTTTTTGTGCTTCAAACTCATAAAACAGAAGACAAAACATGCAGCATGAAAAGGCTTAAATGCACCTTATGATGCGTTCACACCTACAGGATCTGCAGCTGATTTTATTTAAATAACTGAACACAGCATCAAATCTGCTGCAGAACCTGTAGGTGTGAACGCACCCTAAAGGGGAACTAACCTGCTGATATGTCCCTATTGCACCGAAGATGCAGAGGAGGAAGGTAGGTCTCTTACAACTGAGTTCCGGTGCACTTAGTTGTTTGCTCCACGGTCCGGTAAGACCGTTAGGAGCACTGCCCACCCCCATAGCGCCAATCCGTCCTGCCCCCAGCTTTCCTACTCCATTCATTATCATTTTAAAAGGGGCAGGCTGCCTTTTAAAATGATAATGAATGGAGTAGGAAAGCTGGGGCAGGGGCAGATCGGTGCTATGGGAGACGGCAATGCTCCTAACGGTCTTAGGCCTAATTCAAACATCTGTCCGGACAGAACATGAAACCAATGTTATTCAATGGCCCCATTTACACGTCTGTACGTGTACACGGGGCCCGCGATCTGTGCCGCAAAAAAACGGACATGTTGTTATGCGGACTGTTTTCTTGCGTCACGAATCGCTAGGGTAATGAGTGTGAACGTAGTGCTCCGTGAAGCAGGGAGCACTACAGATGCACATTCGTAGTTCGGTCCGCGGACTGCACTGTGTGTGAACGGGGCCTTACTGGACTGTGGAGCAAACAACTAACTGCACCGGAATGGCAATGAGGAGGAAGGTAAGAGACATAGCTTCCTCCTCCGCGTCTCCTGCGCTGTATGGAGATATCAGCAGGTTAGATTCGTCTAACCTGCTCATAGTTCCCCTTTAAGATCTCTTGCGTAATTTGCAAGAGAACAGAGAAGAGTTGTCAGGTGCACAGCAACAAAACATCCCCTCACATTACCAATGCTGCACATTTGCTCATATGATGCAGAGCTGCTTTGTAACTAGAGTATAACCTAAAAGTGCCAAAGCATTCCAGAGGATTGTAGTCCAGCTCAACGTGATAATATATGTACATTATAGTCTTCTTTCCATACGTAAGTATATAACCTAGCTAAGCAAAACAGGAACAGCGGAGAGCTGGAGAGTAAGGTGGGGCTTCTCCCATTGTCTCTCTGTAAATGGGGGGGTTGTCTATTTACACAAAGGCCGGGGAGAGGACGTTGTTGTTTGCCTTCTGCTTAGTCTGTTATAACTACAAGTTCTCCTTCACTCTTGATGGAGTCTTCAGAGTCGCTGCACAGTTCGGGCATACGTGGCACAGGCACTCTTGGATCTGGATTTTGAAGACTTCTGGTGTTGAGGATCACCGGCAAGTTGCCATCCTGGGCTTGGTAGAGATCAGACGGGGACAGATGAGACATTCCTTTCAGACTGGACTGGGACGGGAATCCAGATGGGGATGGTGGGCTTGCCATTGACCCTTGGGATCTTGGGGGGAAAAAAAACAAACAAATAAATATTTATAATTTTAGAAGGACGTCACCATGAGAAAACTGCAACAAATACAATGTAATTGTTTAATAGAAAACAATGCCGAAAGTAATGTACATCAGTCATGGTTCTAAGATGATCCCCACGACATCCATCAGATTTATTGGGATCGACACAGACACCGGGAGCATTTTCAGGTGCTCACAAGGCTATACTACACAATGTGTTGTGTGTGTAAGACTAGCTCTTAATGAACTGTTAGGGGACAGCCATATACAGCAGAACTGCTGTTGCTTTTCCATCTGTTATAGCTGTTATATAGCTGCCTTCAGGAGACTGGACCTGGATACAGTAAGTATAGCTGTTATATAACAGCCTTCAGGAGACAGGACCTGGATACAGTAAGTATAGCTGTTATATAGCTGCCTTCAGGAGACTGGATCTGGATACAGTAAGTATAGCTGTTATATAGCAGCCTTCAGGAGGAGACTGGACCTGGATACAGTAAGTATAGCTGTTATATAGCTGCCTTCAGGAGACTGGACCTGGATACAGTAAGTATAGCTGTTATATAGCTGCCTTCAGGAGACTGGACCTGGATACAGTAAGTATAGCTGTTATATAGCAGCCTCCAGGAGACTGGGCCTGGATACAGTAAGTATAGCTGTTATATAGCAGCCTCCAGGAGACTGGACCTGCATACAGTAAGTATAGCTGTTATATAGCAGCCTTCAGGAGACTGGACCTGGATACAATAAGTATAGCTTTGTTATATAGCTGCTGTCAGGAGACTGGACCTGGATACAAGTAAGTATAGCTGTTATATAGCTGCCTTCAGGAGACTGGACCTGGATACAAGCAAGTGTATGGCTGTTATAAAGCATGATAAAAAAAATAATGAATGTAAATAGTAAACTTGCTTTATATCACATCCCTGCTGATGTAGATCCTGAAAGTTATAACAGTAACACTGTAAAAAGCTGCACTTCTGCAGTGTTTCGGCAAAACTCCATTGTTACTGTAAATGGTGCGGATTTCCTCCACAGAAATACACTGCGGAAAGTCTGCAACACTTCCATTACATAATGGTGTCCGTACCCTCCCAACCTCATCCCTATGGGCCTCATTTACCAAAACTCCTTTAGAAAACATTTCTCACTGCATCATAGTGGGACAAGAAGTGGTTAGTTGTTATAGGCAGCAAGGCTTATTGTTCCTGTGTTGCCTAAAGTTTTCTAACTAATCTTTAAAAAAAACTGTCTGGTGTAAACAGGTCTGGCAAATTAACAACATTAACAATGTTCAGGTAACAAAAAGAAAAAAGAAAAAGAAAATGTATTTAAAATAAATCTTTTTAAGAATGATGAGTAGGTGCTGGTACTTGCGCCTCTGTCTGCTGTTGACCTAGAGGCTAGGATTTAAAAAGTCCAACAAAACGGAGGCTGCAAGCTCCACCGATATGTTGATAATGTAGTTACAAAGTGACGTTTCATTACACAAGGGACAATAGAGGAGCAGTTGCCTCTGAACTGAGCTAACATCTCCTTGGCTCTTTCCCTTTTGTACCCTGCAGTTATTTAATTAGAAAGGACACAAAAGATATGCCATGCCACAATGCTTCCATTAGATCATGTCCAACAGATGGGGGAAACCTATTGTATTTGCTTTAATTGAATGTCTCAATTATAAAAGACTTCCTGCTGCGGGAGAACATTTTATAGGGCAATGTGCCCACAAAAATACCGCCTGTATACGGTTTAGTATACTTGGAGAATAATGTGGAAGTGGTCATGTAAAGGCACTTCAGCTCGCCGTCACAAAGAACAGAGAGGATGAATAGGACATTACCTTAAAAGCAATATGGAACAATGGATGGTTTTGCTCTGTTTAACACTGTAACCAAAAAGGCAGAAGTAAAATCCTGCGTCAAGGGGAGGACCTGTCACTAGTCAGCCGGCGGCCTTTATACTCTGCCCATGGTGCCTGGAAAAGCTGGATGCAGTCCTGGGAGAAGTTTCCTAGGACTGCATCCAGCTTTCCCAGGTACCCAGAGCGGACCAGAGTTCAAAGGCCGCCCGATGAGAAGCAGATGGCAAAGCTTAGCGAAGCACTTTGCTTTACTAAGGCTATGTTCACACTACGTAAAAGTACGGCCGTTGTTGCTGATGGCAACAACGGCCGTACTTTTGGCGTGGTGTAACAATGCCTGTTTCTTTATGGGATCCCGGCCGGAGTGTACACATCGTGTACGCTCCGGCCGGGATCCCATGCGGGGCCACAAATAACTGACATGTCAGTTTTTTGTGGCCGGAATTCTGTGAATTCAAACCGCAGAAAGACCTGTCAGTTCACACAGGCTCCGGCCGCTCGCTTCACTGTGCGCTATGGGAAGCTCTGATGCGGACGCGCGCTGATGCGCCCGCATCAGACCTCTGCGGCCGGAAAGATAATCCGTCCGGTACTTAAGTACCGGCCGTTCTGTGACCCGGCCGGGGTCACGGAAAGGCCGGTCTCTTATGTAGTGTGAACATAGCCTAATACTGTGGATTGGCTCATCTCTACCTGTCACCACTCCTTACAAGTCCTTTTTAGTACATACATAAAATGCCCATAAAATAGCAATTCTGGAACATCTTTTCTATTAGTTATGTGATGTACTGTTCCTTTTATTCTTAATAGAAATGTGGGGCTTGACCAACTTGAGTGAGTATTTCCTGTACACACGATATAGGCTGTGTCCATGCTTTCCAGAACTCCCTAGGGCCGCATCCAACTTTTCCAGCCAATGCTGCATGCTTGGGTTTGGATAAACTCAAGTGGGCTCAAAATTCGCTGAACTATAATTATCACCCTATGTAACGCGACCCTTAATTGATTATAATATAAGTATTTTAGATTATTTATTTCAGGCATGTATCTGCAATCACTTCTTGTACCAACTGAGGAACCATAGAAAAAGGAGCCTTTAGGCTATGTTCACACTACGTAAAACTACGGCCGTTGTTGCCGATGGCAACAACGGCCGTAGTTTTTGCGGGGTGGAACAATGCCTTAGTTTCAAGGGGATCCCGGCCAGAGCGTATACACATCGTATACGCTCCGGCCAGGATCCCGTGCGGCCCCGCAAATAACTGACATGTTAGTTTTCTGCGGCCGCAATTCAGTGAATTGTGACGGTAGGAAACCCTGTCAGTTCACACTATGAAGCGAGCGGCTCCATAGTGTGCAGGGGGAAGCTCTGATGCGGGTGCGCGCCGATGCTCCCGCATCAGAGTTCTGCGGCCGGACAGATCATCGGGGTCACAGAACGGCCGGATGTTCACATTGTGTGAACATAGCCTTAAAGCATAAGTGATATTCACACATTTAATTTAATGTACAAAACCCATCACCAAGATCAGAAAAACTCCTTCTAATAAATAGATATTACATACTTACGGGAGAACATATCCATGGCGAGAGTCTTGTCTTCGGTTCTTCATTAGAGCTTTGTACTCTCCTACTCTCAGTCTTTTTCCTTCTACAATACAAGTGCGTTTTGGTCGTGGCTTATATTTGTAGTCCGGATACTTCTCCAGGTGCTGTCGGCTCAGCCGCGCCTGCTCTTCGTAGTACGGCTGCTTCTCAGAGTTACTCATCGCCTTCCAGCGAGAGCCTAGAGAGGGGAAAATAAGGAGTGTAAAGGGTTTATTCCCCGCTCACATTACGTAGGTTGTTTCCTATACACATTGACACAATCTATCACATGTCTGTTTGTTTAATAGGCCCCTTTTACTAAAGCGTACATCACTGCCTTATTTAGAAGGCTTTATAGACTCTTGGCAAAACATCTTTTACATTCACAACAAGAGATCACTTGTCACATGCAGAGCAACGGAGGAAATATACAGCTGCATAATGTTCACTTCAAAAACATATGCAGATTTTTCTGTGTGGATCTGTTTAAAAATACATAATGGAAGTTTTCTGCCCCATCGAAATACACTCTAAATCGTGTGGGTATGTTCTTTCGCCTCCATTACCCTATTCACCTTTTTTTTTTCTTTTTTTTTTTTGTATTATTGCCAGGAAATTACTGTAAGGCTATGTTCCCACACAGCATTTTTGCTCAGTATTTTGCAACCAAAATCAGTAGTGTATTGGAAACACAGAAAGGCTATGTTCACACACTGTTGAAATTTAGTGGAAGGCCGTTCTTTCAAAACATTGGGCGTCGTTTTAAAACAGCCACAATTATTTGTCATTAACCCTTAGGGGACACAGCCAGTTTTCTTTTTTGCATTTTCGTTTTTCCCTCCTCGTGTATATAAGGCCATAGCGCCTGCATTTTTCCACCTAGAGACCCAAATGAGCCCTTATTTTTTGCGCAACTAATTGTACTTTGCTATGGAAGATGTAATTTTTGCCTAAAATGTGCTGGGAAACCAGAAAAAAATTATATGTGTGGTGAAATTGAAAAAAAAAAATGTTGTTTTTTTTATTTGGGGGGGGGGGGGGGGGGGGGGGGGTTGTTTTTACTATGTTCGCCCTGGGGTAAAACTGACTCGTTATATATGTTCCTTAAGTTGTTACGATTACAACGATATGTAACATGTATAACTTTTATTTGATTTGATGGCTTGTAAAAAATTAAAACCTTTTAAAGAAAATATATGTTCCTTAAAATCGCTCTATTCCCAGGCTTATAGCGTTTTTATCCTTTGGTCTATGGGGCTGTGTGAGGAGTCATTTTTTGCGCCATGATGTGATCTTTCTATCGGTACCTTGATTGCGCATATATGACTTTTTGATCGCTTTTTATTACAATTATTCTGGATTTGATGCGACCAAAAATGCGCAATTTTGCACTTTGGGATTTTTTTGCGCTGACGCCGTTTACCGTGTGAGATCAGGAATGTGATTAATTAATAGTTCGGGCGATTACGCACACGGCGATAGCAAACATGTTTGATTATTTATTTTTATTTATAAAATGGGGAAAGGGGGGTGATTCAGACTTTTATTAGGGGAGGGGATTTTGTGTTATTAAAAATACATTTTTCTTTTACTTTACACATACACTAGAAGCCCCCCTGGGGTTAGGGTTATTCCCCCTGGGGGACTTCTAGTATATGCACTCTGATCTCTCATAGAGATCCATGCAGTATAGTTATACTGCATGAATCCATGAGATCGGTGTTCTATTACTTTTGGCTGCTGCAGCCAAAAGTAATAGAATGCCGAGCCGGGATCAGCGCCATTACGGCGCAGACCCCGGCCCGGTATGGATGCAGGGATCGCCCCCCCGCAATCGCGCCGCAGGGGGGCGATCCCCCCACTAGACCACCAGGGATGTATAAAAGCAAGTATTTAGAAGCAGCTGTCAACTTTGACAGCTGCTTCTAAGTACTTAATTAGCGGGCACGGCGATCGGACCGTGCCCGCTAACAGCCGCGAGCCCGGGCTACATGCGGCACCCGGTATCGCGGCAGTTCAGAGGGGGGTCGCTGCGCGACCCCCCTCTGAACTCCCATAGCGGCACGAGGACGTTAAATAACGTCCTGGTGCAGCTATGGGTTAAATGACGACCATCCACTCCATTTCAACAGTGTGTGAACCAGGGGCATAGTTAGGATTCATGGGGCCCCATAGCAAAAATCTGTACAGGCCCCCGCAGCACAAAACACTGAGAATATATTAGGCCTGGTCGATATGGTGAAAAACGCCCACGCAGCTGCTACAGGACCCCCTGCACTAAGGGAGCCCAGCCAAGCGGGCCCCCCTAGTGCACAGGCTCCATAGCAGCTGTGTAATCTGCCTTAAGGGTACAAACACACACGGCTTATACGCTGCGTATTTACTGCTGCGATGCGCACTTTGGAGTTGACAGCATCCCCATTTATTTTGATGCCAGGAGCTCTGAATCTGTTTAATCTCTGTGGTACTGCACTGACACAGCCGTGCCGCTTTATTATATCTAAGGCCCGTTCCCACTGAGCAAAGCTATCGGAATTCCGCGACGGAATTGTCCGCCGCGGAATGCCGTTAGCCTCCCGCTCATAATGGGAGTCTATGGGAGGCGCGCGCTCCTGCCCTGTCCGCGCTGAAGAATGAACATGTTCATTCTTCAGTGCGTACAGAGCAGCAGCAGCGCGCGCCTCCCATAGACTCCCATTATGAGCGGGAGGCTAACGGCATTCCGCGGCGGACAATTCCGTCGCGGAATTCCGCTAGCTTTGCTCAGTGGGAACGGGGCCTAAGGGCACAAACATAATCTTACCAAGAATCTTGCTGATGCTGGAATTGTGCATGTCGGGGAAAGCCTGCAAGATCTTTCTCCGCTCATCTTTTGCCCATACCATAAAAGCGTTCATCGGCCTCTTTATATGGCTGCCGCGGCTCTCAGCGAAGTGGCGAGATCCTAGAGCAAAATTAAGAATAAAGACAGAATACATTACTGTTAAATTTAATAATTCGGTCATAAAAATGACTAATAACGTAGAGTTTCACTAAAATGGACGTAGAGACGCCAACATTTGGATTCAACTATAACTGGTTTTAGAGTTCCCAAAGAGACAGTAAATCCAAAATAAGTCCAAGATTCCGTCTACTAGATACAGGCAGGTATCGCATATATAGTTCTTGTGGGAGGTTTTGGAGGAAAACACAGGATTAAATACAAAGACCGGATTTGTGAACCCAGCCAAACACATAGTAGGCCTTAAGGGCCTATTCCACGGAGCGATAATCGGCCGAATCGGTGGAATAGAGAAGAGAGGTGGTTTATTTAGGCCCAAACCTAAAATCATCGGTCACCCACCGCGCATGGCTGCATGGAATAGCGATGCGCGGCGGGCAACCGATGATTCAAGCAGCATGCATTACCTAGCAGGGCTTCTCCTCCGCTCCATCCCGGTCCCACGCGCAGCAGCAGCTTCGGTGCCGCCTGACTGAGCTGTCAGACCGCTCAGCCAATCACAGGCCACGACCGCCTCAGCCAGTGATTCACTGAGAGGTCTGACAGCTCAGTCAGGCCGCTCCGGAGTTGATACTGCAAGCGGGACCGGGATGAAGACGGAGCAGAGGAGAGGCCCTACTAGGTAATGTAAAGCCCTGGGGTAAAGCCCTGTAGCGATGTCCCTGCAGCCCTCGCTAAACGATCATAGGGCCGTGGAATAGGCCCAGTAAACGAGCGCAGATCTAGCAGATCGGCGCTCGTTTACATTATTGATCGGGCTGTGGAATAGGGCCCTTACCGTCAATGTCCATGCTGCATCGCAGCAAAGACTCTTCACTTTCTTGCAGAGGAGACTCATCCTGAAAATCCCTTTGAGGCACTGATTCAAACATTTCCTACAAAACACACAAATAATAAGTAATTAGTAACTACATGTAACATGCGCCTCCGCCAGTAAATAAATGAATATTACGTCTAAAATCTTATTAGTGAATGTGCCAGTGGTACAGCGCTTTTCTGTTTTTACCATGAATAGACCAGTATGGGGATGCTGGTGTTGCTGTCCTTTTTTTGAACCGCGGCATGGTACCAGTCTATTAGTGGACACCGGCCTGGCCTGAAGCACTGGAGGCGGGCCGGCGCAGGAATCGGGCCGAGGTTCAAAAAAAAGGACTGTGGCACCGGCATCCCCGTGCCAGCGCTAGTCTATTCATGGTAAAAACTGTAAGGCAATGTACTGCAGATACATTCACTTTAAGTATGGTTTATGCAACTCCTAAATATTTTCTATCAAAGAGGCTCTCCCACAAATAAAGATTTTAATTAGTGTTAGATCACATAAAACATGTTTGGCGCCAATGAGAAGAAGCTGCATCTAGTGCAGGAATAACTCCCTACTGTCTAGCAGCCCCTGCGGGAGACATTCGCCATATGAGCAATGATCATATGTACTTGCTAAAATGACAATCATATTAGCGGTATAACATACATATCCTATTGGCAGAGCGCCAATACAGAAGTGTTAAGGGCTATTCACACGTCCACAATATTTGGGCCGTGCACAGACTACAGTATACTGTAGATCGGACTTCCCGGCATCATGATTCGTTATGATGTCGGGAGCTCCACAATGGTATAAAAAGACAACTTCAGACAAGGCGATTCTTTGTAAAAGTGCTGTCAGGGCTGCTCAGCCAGTCAGCACCTATAACAGGGTCCCGTCTTGGCCAACGACTGGCTGGGCGGTCCTGACTTGTTACAACCCCTCTCTAACCAGAGGACTGGAGTGATTAATGGCATTGGCGCTGGAGCCGATATAGTAGAGGAAATAGATGCAGAGACTTTTTTAAGCTAAACAGTAGGGGAAAAAGGAATATCTCAAGAATTCACTTCAAAAACAGCATTCTATTATTTTTAATGGGAATGAGTGGTTCAGTTTACACATTGTGGATTTGGCTGATGCAGACCCCGCTGTATTGAGTTTATCTGACTTCAAAACCGCAGAAAATTCCACCCCTGTATTTGTGCTGTCATATTGATTGTCAGCTCTAAATTACAAGTTAAAGGTAAGAAGAGAGTTACTTGGGTAGCACTAGTGTTTACTTATATGAGCTTTAAGGAAGGTAAACAATGCTAAGTGTTTTGAAGGTCAGCGCCATACTGTAATGGCTTCATAGAATATATCATGACATGTTCAACTTCACCATAACCCAAAGAAAAAAAAAATTGCATCACAAATTCAAGGGTATACCTTGGACTTGTGTCATAAAACAAAAGGTCATTGATGCTTTCCAGAAATTTCCTATGGATCAAGTGTTGGATCAATCAAGGTATCACATTTCCTGTATTCATGAAGACTGGCATCCATTGCCTCATTCTTTCGGATTGTCAAAGATGTGCGATGGAAGAACAATGCTGACCTCTCTCGTAGTTACCTTAACACTGTGACCATCCCGCTGCTCTGGTGTTTTGTTTGGTCCATGAAGAAGCTGCCGGGCTTCTTGTATTGCCTTAGTAATGGCATCACCCTCACCCAGGAAACCTAATGAAAAAAGAAATAAATTGTAAAATCATCATTGAAAGATTATAATAAAATGTATTACTAATGCAAAAATGTGGCTCGCCAGAACCACCTAATCTCTGTCAGAAGAACAAACCATCTAACCGCTTATTTGATTTTCCTATGCAAACTATGCTGTTTCGTGCACTGGGGTGGGGGTGAGGACTACCACTCTCCAATCCACCCTGGCCAGCTTACTCCGATGAACACTGTGGCAGCGCTCTGTAGTGACATCACTCTGGCGCTCATCACTGCAGAGCACTGGATAAATATTCATTAGGGGGGTGAGCCAGCCAGGGTCCTATTGTCCCTTTAACTATGACAATATAACCGTAACTCCAGGGGGGAGGGTTTTTTTCACTGTGGAAGGGAGTGGATACAAGTAAGAGAGTCTACTTACCTCCCTGGTTACAGCACTGGAGTCCACGTAGCGCTGCGGTCCCTGACTGCTTCCTGGTTTACGACACGGCTGGAGACGTAACTTTCAAGCCTGCTCAGCCATTTAGCTTCTGTAGCAGGGTCCCGCCTCTGCCGCCGAATGGCTAAGCGGACTTTAAAAGTCACGTCTCAAGCTGCGTCATAGACCAGGAAGCGTCCAGAGACTGGAGCAGCGCTGGCCCCAGTGCTAGAACCAGGGAGGTAAGTGGACGTTGTTGCTTTCATCCACCCCCTCCTTCGCCATAGTGAAAAAAGCGCTCCCTCCTGGAGTACCCCTTTAAACATATGGCTACCAAGTATTTCTAGAAAGAAAACAAAACAAAAACATAAGGCATACCAAGCGGTAGGTTGGGTCTTGTAGGACTGGACGCTGTATCTCTGTTGCTTCCAACACCATTGCTTGCTAAAGGCGACATTTTCAGACTCGGAGAGTTACTTAATGTGGGAGACAGCTCAGACGTTTTGGGTTTGGCTGTCAGATTTAAAGGCTGAGATGGTTCCTGTGTAAAATGTGAGAGGAACATTAGAACCTTATTTCATACTACACAATTTTTATTTGCCAGTTCAGGCTCCTTTCCTCCAGCACGTCACCTGTTTTCCAGTAGTAGAGGCCCTCGGTGGTGTCGGGTTATGAAGCAGCTGCATTGGATATTCCACTGAAATCGGAAATACTACATTAATATCATGTGCACTGACTGTAAGGGAGCACTTAATAGTTAAACAGTATATTTTTTATGCAAACGTTGATAATTTTTATAAAATTACATTTTCTACAATATCAACCTTGTACCTGTAGTTTCACAAAACTTTTGATATCTCACAGAGACGTGTTAAAAGTTTCGACCGGTCCGGGGCTCACACCTGTACTGATCGGGAGATCGAGCAGGGAGAAGACCACGCTAAGCGCGGCCCTCTCCAGGCTCTGTGTCATGTGGTCAGTCAGACTTAATAGAGCTCTATGGAGGCAGACTGATAAGTCCGTCTGATCATGTGACCCAGAGCTGGGATAGGGCCGCGCTTGGCGTGATCTCCCGATCAGTACAGGTGTGAAAACTCAGTCCCGGACCGGTCAAAACTTTGAACATGTCTCAAGTTTTGTGAAACAGTGACACTAAGTTTTTCAGATCAGGTGTACAATTGGGTGTACCCATACTCCTTTATCCCTTGTAGTTAAAGGGGAGTTTTTTTTTTTATTTAGTTTTTTTTTAAATATATGCATATAAACTGATTGGCTGAGTGGGCCGGTAACGTCACCCCCCCAAACCTGTAAGTGGCGCACAGCAGTGACCACAGCTTGGTAATACAGATGGTGCGGTAGGCGACTGTTCTCTATTTTCTGAGCATATAGTATATGTAAAAAAAAAAAACACACACAACCTCCTAAAGCCTAAATTTGTTACTGTGCTTTGTAGTTCAAGCAATTTACTATTCTGTACTCACCAGGCTTGCAGGGAATTGGCTGTAGGAGAGGTGAAATCTGTGGATCTGAAGGAACGGCCTGAGCAGGGGGGAATGCTGGAATCATGACATACGGCATGTTCACTTGCTGCAAAAAAAAAAAAAAACTGTAAAGATCTTCCAATGAGAATAGAGGTTTCTATCAGGCTGTGAGCTACAGACGCATCATTACCTGGATCTGCTGCTGTAACATATTAATCTTGTGCTGCTGCTGGATGAGCTGCTGCTGCTGTTTAGCGATCTGTGCAAGGAAAGTCAGAAAGGTGATAGATGATGATGATGATGATGATGAAGAACAATCCCAGCCACCGAGAGAGCGCACACTGCCAGACTCTATCTACCTGTTCCTGCTGTTGTCTTGCAAGCTCCATCTGCTGCTGCTGTTTCTCCAACAACATAGCTGCCATGTTGCGGTGCTCGGAGTGTGCGCTAAGTAACTGGTCCCTCAGTCCTGCCAGCTGACGGATCATCAACAACAGCTGCAGCTCCTTCTCTGCCAGGCTCTCCTGAGTGCCTAACAACACAAGGCGGATCATTCAACAAACAGAATATGATAGACTCAGGGCTTAGTCCCACGTTGTGTGAAACACAGAACCTATGGAGGGGTAAGCGATGTAGTGGACTCCATCCCTGCCCGGCTTCATGTATCACTATGATGCCGGGAGCAGGGAAAGTATGTAAGAACATCTGCACGGCCGTGTTATTACAGTG
Source organism: Dendropsophus ebraccatus (assembly GCF_027789765.1). Classification (NCBI taxonomy): domain Eukaryota; kingdom Metazoa; phylum Chordata; class Amphibia; order Anura; family Hylidae; genus Dendropsophus; species Dendropsophus ebraccatus. Next base: position 14,160,697 of record NC_091464.1, read on the forward strand.
CCTCAAAGACTATCCCCGCTCCCAGCATCATACTGATACATGATGCTGGAAATGCAGTCTAGAGTCTCATAAAACAGCCTATTTACACTACAGGCTTTTGGATGCTTCTCTTTAAGCTCCCATTGATTTCAATGAGAGCTTCCATGTAGAACTGCTATGAAAGTAACATATTTTAGCACCTTCAGCCCCATTTTAGTGCATTCTCCATTGAAGTTAATTGGAGTTTTTGGACACTTGTTTTTTTTTTTTTTTTGTTGGGGGGGAGGGAGCATTTTTAAAGGGGTTATCCAGCGCTACAAAAACATGGCCACTTTTCCCCCTACTGTTGTCTCCAGTTCAGGTGCGGTTTGCAATTAAGCTCCATTTACTTCAATGGAATTGAGTTTCAAAACCCCACCCAAACTGGAGACAACAGTAAGTGGCCATGGTTTTTGTAGCACTGGATAACCCCTTTAAGGCTTTTTTTTTTTTGCCCATGTGAACATGTGTCTGTACACACTGCAGTATATTTGTGGGGTTACCGTAAAGCATCCATAGTGAAATTATACATAGGATCTTAGTGTCATAGTAGTTAGTTTCAGCAGAAAGAGGTCTATGTAAAACGCTGCCTAGCACATAAAACCATACAAACAACATACAAACAATACCTTTCACATCTTTCCCGTCAAGCATTCCATTCCCCAATAGTTTGTCTTTCCAGTCACTATTTAGCAGTTTCTCTAAGGCCGGCATTGCTGCAGAGAGAATGGTATATAGAAATAAGAATATACAGTATAGTCCACCAACAGCCGCAGAACACAACACAGAGCATAGTTCATGCACCTAACAGTATATCAATGCTTGTTCATTAAAATGAGCCGTCTTTCAGCATTATTACCCTACAATAGGAAGCTACAGAATTCTGTAGTCATATATATTGCACATTCATATATATTGCACATTCAGTATTTACCTATTGTGTATGTATGTATGATATATATATATATATCCTAGAGAAGCAAAATTGAAGGGGTACAGCGTCAGAAAGTTATACACATTAGTAACTTACTTCTATTTTTTTTTTTTAATCCAGTCTTCCAGTACTTATCAGCTGCTGTATGCCCTGCAACATGGCTCAGTGTTCTCTGTTGCCACCTCTGTCCATGTCAGGAACTGTCCAGAGCAGTAGCAAATCCCCATAGAAAACCTCTCCTGCTCTGGACAGTTCCTAACATGGACAAAGGTGGTAGCAGAGAGCACTGTGTCAGGCTGGAAAGAATACACCACTTCCTGCAGGACATACAGCAGCTGATAAGTAATGGAAGACTGGAGTTTTTTTTTTTTTTTTTACATAGAAGTAAATTACAAACCTTTTGAAATAAAAACAAATTTCACCGGAGTATGTGTGGTTATCCCAACCTATGACTGCGAAGTTGATAAATTACAATCTCCCCCATACATGTAAAATAAATAATAATCCCATCCAGTGTGTAAACGGTATAATGACATGACGACAATACGAGAAAGCAGGAACTGGTTTCAAGGATTCCGAAGTTCCTCAAATAACGTCAATTATTTTAAACACTTTTTACTTCAGGTAATGTAATAGTTACCGAATCTAAAAGAAAAGAAAAAAACAAAAAAAAAAGCCTGCGGATTTAAAGCCCTACCTTCATTCATAGTTCTGCTCAGTTCGGAACTTTCAAGGCGTCCATTAGACTTGGGCGCAATATTTCGAGCATCAGGGGCATACGAGGCATCCTGGGGAAGTTAAAAAAAATTAAATGAAACATTTCACCTGCACTAGTGTTTGCTTTTTGGAATTGTGCAAAGAACACTCCCAGCGCTCACCAACATTGTACAAAGCTGAAGGGCTTAGTCCACGTCTTCAGAAGTACAGGATGTATACTGGCAATAGCTTTCTGCAGAGCACTATGCTCTGATAAAATCTGGATAAAATCATTCAAACGAACAAAATACAAAAAACACAAAAGCAAACAAATACAAAAATCAACGTAATTCAGGCCCCTCCCACCAGCCCTTATGACCGTCAGTGGGAGGGGCCTGAAACACATTGTTTTGTACCTGTTTATTCGTGGGGTTTTGGATTTTTATCTTTGGTATATGAGCATAGGAATTATTATATGCAGTGAATAGGACCTACACAGTTCTTTGCTTTTCAAGGTGCCATTTGCCATCATGATACAATGGACCAGCATTCACAAGGGGATAGTGCAATGTGGACTGTGGAGCTTCATACAGTCATGGGCTGAGCCGACTTTACTGATTTTTCTATGTCCGAAGTTAATCCTGTAATGTGAAATAAACCCTTCTTCATTCTATAACCTTGTCGAGTTCTGTCCTTTTTTTGCATACATTCTGAGGACTCTCTCCCCCAGCACGACACCCATACGGAGAGTCCACATGCTACTGAACTAACTTGCATTTGGGAAATAGCTGCTAATCTCACAGCATTCAAAAAATGTTCATGCTTTCTTTTAAATATTTAATTTACTCCAATGCTCCCACTAGGTGGCGCTGTTGTCTATTGAAGAAATGTGTCCCCTGTCAGCTAAAAAAAAAAATTGTGATGTCACAGACACATGTCAAAAATTTTGATTTGTCAGGATCTTGGTGTTCAGACCGTCACGTATCTATACGGTGACTAAGGAGAGTGCTTCTTCCCCTGCTCGGATTATCCGTGTCAGTACAGCATCTTTTAAACAGTTTTAGAGCTCCCGGCATCATATTGAATTACGATGCCAGAAGCTCATAGGTCCGGTCCACAGAACAGTTTTTTGCGTATGTGTGAATGCCCCCTTAGAATCCAAATCCCTGACTCACCTGAAGTAAGGAGTTCTGCTGTAATGTAGCTAAATTATTCACATGTTGCAAGACGTCTTCCTTAGAATCTTCCTCCATCTTAGGACAGGTTTCTGCTGGAGTCACTGACATCTTCAAAGCAAAACTGCAATCGAAGAATCAAAAAAGGCTCAGAGAGTGTCTCACTTGTGTATATTCTGACAACGCAGGGTGAATAGGACCATAGTAATACAGTGCAGTTATAGAGTAGTCATAACTTACAGGAACGGCCTTGAGACAAAAACAAAACAAACACTACAGTCCAGAATTGTGTGAACATCAGTCTCCTCCAAAGGAACAGAAACCCCCCCCCCCCCCCCCACAAATCCAAATACTGAACAATATAATGTATATAACGATATATTTTTTAGATTTATAATTGACTTCTATTTCAAAATCTCCAGTCTTCCAGTACTTATCAGCTGCTGTATGTCCTGCAGGAAGTGCCGTATGACAGTGCTCTCTGCAAGGCAGTAGCAAATCCCTATAGAAAATCTTTTCAACTCTAGACAGAGGTGGCAGCAGAGAGCGCTGTGTCAGACTGGAAAGAATACACCACTCACTGGAGGACATACAGCAGCTGATAAGTACTGGAACACTGGAGATTTTTTTTAAATGGAAGTAAATTACAAATCTATATAAATTTTCTGAAACCAACTCAAACCATCAGCATTTGAATCCTGCTGTCTGCCTGCTCCATAGGAAAGGTGGAGACAGGTCATAGGCTGTATCCCTGTTTTTCAGGTAGGACCAGGAAGACAGCAGGATTCAAATGCCGATGGTTCGTGTTCAAACTAAGCCAAACCTTGGTCCAGCTCACTCATCTCAACTGGTGTTCTATTGTTCCATTGTCCATTGTTCCATTCATTACATATGTTATAACATGTCACACAGCTTAGGGTATGGAAATTCTGTCTTCTTATCTGCCAGAAAGCTGACTCATGAAAGGTAGAGAATCCCTTTAAGGGTAACACTCCCTATAGAGGTTGTACTCGAATCCAGCTACTTAGCCTATATTCAGAAGGCTGTACATAGGAATATCTCTCCATGTTCCTTGCTTTCATTCTTCTATAATAATCATAGCATTAGAACAGTATTCTTTGGTATACAGGTTTGCAAGTATTGTCCTAATATTTTCTTCCCCTTCTAATAGAAGACAAATGGTAGTAAAATAAAGTTTCTCACAGGAACATTACGGAGCAGCGTACACAATGAGCGAGTCCTGAACTGATGCACTGTGCCAAGGGAGGAAGTCAATTCACGGCTCAAAGTTCAGAGCCATTGTCGTCCGTCATTGTGCACACTGGCCGTCGTTCTTATTGTCCTGTTGAAAAAAAAAAAAAGGGGGCGAAAGAGAGGAACGTGCGGCTAGCTATAAGAGAGGAAAGAAAAGATCCGCAATGTATACGGTATATATAAAAGGCAGAGAGATGGCGTACATGGAAGACGTAATGAAATCTTATTGCCTTACTAGGAAGATGGGTGACAATAAATGACTGATAATGGATAGTAAAGTATATAGTATAAGAAGCTGGTTTGGCCTCCCTGTCACACCCTCACCTCCGCTACAGCTCTGCTGGCACAATACTGGAGGGAGTGCAATAGCTTCCCGGTGGAGGCAACGCGAGGGGAGGCCACTCAGCGGGGGGCAGAGGAAGCAGAAACAATGAGCGGACAAACTAACAAAGGAAGTATGACAAGAACACAATGGGGCATTGTGCTAATGTTCCGCTGCCAGGAACCTGTCCGCTCCCACATGGACATGTATCATTTAAGCACATACACTAGACCTACAATGCATGACTCACACACCTATATGTCAGCAGTAATGACAGCAAGAGAATGCAAGAATAGGTCATTCTAAGTGGAGCTTTTAGCAAATGTTACTTCAATCCCTCCAGTCGGTACAATCTCAGATAGCGCCATAGCTTCAGCCGCTTATTCTTCTCTCTCTCTCTCTCTCTCTTACCCTTCTTGGTTCTCTCCATTTTCCACTCCCTCCCCCTAGCAATCGGGCCTGTTCCTGCCCTGCAGGTTGCTGTGGGGACTCTGCCTCGGCTAAGGATGGCATTGTTAGAGTACAATGACTTCCCCCACCCTCGCTCCATGCACTCAGCCTCTCCCACATTCCTCACACTCGCCCGCTGATCACCAGGGAAGGGAAAACACAAGGGACACTATCAACACCCATGTACAGATCAGCACTCACATACAACTGGGGCTTGTAAGATCTCGTAGCCGCCTGCTTTCTCGCTCCCTATGTGCTAACATTTACTTTTACTTCTTTATCACATATTCTGCAGGTAAATCTCCGCACACCTGGCTAATGCACTAACAGAAGCTCAAAATCTAATACACTAATATCTAGTGCTAAATATCTTACATGGAGGATGTAGAAGTAACTGGGTAATGATGCTATCGGTAAGCAGTTTATAAGATTAGCCATGCTGTATGTAAATGGCCCACAACTGGATAAGTGGTGCTAAATGTAAAATAAAAATAAAATAAAATAAAAAAATATATATATAATAATAATAATAATAATAATAATAATAATAATAATAATAAATTAGTAATATATATTTAAAATACATTTAAAATATTTAAAAAATATATATGATTTATGGGGCTAAAAGATTGTTTTTTACATTGCGATAAAGAGGTATTCCAGGAAAAAAAACACAGGATAGGGGAAAAGTAGGAGATCACGGGAGACTGACCTCTGTACCCCGCACCGATCTCGCTATCGGGCCCCCGACCTCTGTGTAATGAATAGAGCCGCGAGTACAGACTAAAGCCGCGGGCCGTAACTGTGCTCTGTTCATTACAGAGAAGCCAGGGCCCGATACCGCCTAGTACAGAGGTCAGACCCCCGCAATCTCCTATTATTACCCTATTATGTGGATAGGGTAAAAGTTCTTCTTTCCAGGAATACCTCTTTAATGCAGTTTACAGCCAATTCAGTTTCAGGCACATGCCAAGACAGGTCCCACAGATCTATAGACTTTCCATATACATCACAGAGGCCAAAGGCGTCTCATTTTGGACATAATTGGTTCTTCATGTAGTGGGGTCCGCTAGAGGCAATAGCTTGGGCCTCCATGTTACTTGAGCTCAATCCCCTATGTATGATGAATGCAACTAAGTGGCCCCTGTAATAAGGTAAGTATATGTCGGACATACACATTGGTGACTTTCCCTAACAGTGTTCTAAGCCGGAAACTTTACTGTATGATTCCTCTTGCTCTAAGGGGGCAAAAAGCCAATGGTGGTCTTTCTGGGGCAATCCCTTTAAGGCTTCATTCACAGTGGCTTTCACAGGGGAAGTTTTGCAGTGAAATCTGCTGCAATTCTGACTAGCATTAAAGTCCATGGCCCTCCATTCTAACAGCTGATTTTGTAAGAGTGACTATATAGTGCTGCTGTAATGTTAAAAATAAAAAGAAGTCGCGCTTACCTCTGGTGCCTATGGTATTGGCTGAGCGAGCTGTCAGTGAGCAGGGAAGCATGGCTTTTTTTTTTTTAACATTACAGCAGCACTATATAATAACTCTTACACTGCTATGGACTCTATTCTTGCAGTGGAATGAAAATCTGCTGGGACCATGGTGTGCCATAGACTTTAATAGTAACCAGTATCGCAGCAGATTTCACTGCGAGAAACTCACAGCATGAAACCCACTGCAGTACGGTACAAGTAAATGGACCCTAAAGGCTGTAGCCAAAGATAACCACAGCCAATTCCCTGCAGCACAGCATTTTGAAGTCAAAAGTCAAATGCTACGTTTACACGAAACGATAATTCACCCGATTGTACGATTAACGATGTCGGAGTAACGTTTCTTTTTCATCACGATCAGCATTTAGATGGTACGCTATATCGTACGGAAAATTCGTTTTGCAATCGTTTTGCGATCGCTTAAGCCTATCTCACACCTTGGTTAAATCGGCGAACGACTGTTCACACGGAACTATCTGCGAATTTTTTGCGAACGATCGACGACGATTTGAGAGGTTGTTGAAAGATCAAAATGAACGATTTCTCGCTCATCGTTTGATCGTTCGCTGCGTTTACACGTACGATTATCGTTCGAATTCAAACGTTATCATGCGAATTCGCACAATAATCGATCCGTGTAAACGCAGCATTAGGAACAGTCAACAGCAGCAAGCCGATTTGCAGACAGGATCCACAGCGGAATATAGCAGGAGCAACATGGATGAGATTTTAAAAAATCCAGGGGAATCGACACGTGCACCCACCCTGCACTACTTGGTTCATATTTGCTGCTTCCAATTTCTTTGCAAACTTATGCGGATTTCCCAAGAAAATTTTCTGCAACTAAACGAGTATGTCTTAACATACCCTTAGGGCTCTATGAGATGGAGCGATAATCGGCTGAATCAGCCCGATTCGGCAGATTATCGCTCTGTGCAATAGAGGCAACAATCTGCTGATTGGGTCTTTAGGTCCAGACCTGAAATCATTAGCTGACAACCGCACATAGCTACATATAATTGTGATGCGTGGACGACATCTAACAATTGAATAAACTGTTATACATCTCCTCTCCACGCTCCTGATCTTCTCCTGTTCTCTTTTTCATCCCCGGCGCTGCAGCTTTGGAGCCGTCACGGAGCCGACATTCCCGGGAAGTGATTGGCTGAGCGGCCTGGGAGTGCCAGGGAGGAAGAAGAGGACAGGAGAAGACCAGGAGCATCGAGAGGTGATTTATAACAGTTTAGGGCAAGGTGATTTTAAGAAATTTTGTAATTGGGGTTATTGGCCAAAAAATGCATTTTTATCATGAAAAAGCAGTTTGAAGCTTTCCCCCCTGTCTTCATGGTTCTCTTATAGAAGGCATGTCCAAACTTTTTTTGAAGAGTGCCAAATTTGATGAAGTGAACATGTGCAAGGGCCGACCATTCTACATGCTACATGCTTTATAACACAGGCAGATAATAGCAAGCTGTGAAATAGTCGCACATCAGATAATGGAATTATAGCACAGTGAAAGGCAGTCAGGGGTTAATGAAGGGTATGACAGCTTGCTACCACAGATTCCTATATGCTCCCTTTATGTATGGTGAGTGTATAGCCCTGCTTTTCCTTGCCTACAGTAGCCAACTCCTCTTCAGAGACTACCACTACCTATGTATGGCTGCAGAAATTTTTTGTTCGAGGACCCTGCTGGTCTAACCCTTCTGGAAGAGTAGGGTGGCGTTGGAACTTTTAATATATATTATTTATATAAGTTATATATAACTAAGCTGAGGTCATCAGCCTCCTTGACCTCTGAGGAGTTTTAAGAATCTCCAGCCCTAGAACTCACGACGTGCGAGATCTCCAGCTGGCCGGATCACCGTCAGTACTCAGTACTGAAATCTCGGAAAGCCGAAATCTCGCGATGTCCGAGATGTCAGTACTCAGTACTCTAGTGCACGAAAAAGGAAAGCTGAAATCTCGGACATCGTGAGATTTCGGCTTTCCTTTTCCGTGCACTAGAGTGGCGTGGCAACGAGAGCGGTAGCGGCAAAGCCGCAAGGTATCTGCTGCTGCTGGATACCTGGGGGTCGTAAAAGTTCGGAACGCGGGCCGCAAATGGCCCGCGGACCGGACTTTGGACATACCTGTCTTATAGAGGGGGGAGGGGTTGAGGGAGATGAGGCTCCAAAAAAAGATAACAAAGAGTTAATTTACAGCTACATCACCGGGCTATCTCCTCTGAAGTCAGCACTGACCTCTCTGACCTTTAAATATGGCTTTCACACAGGTCCCGCTGTGTAATCCTTTGTTCTCTGCTCTATGCTGGCGACTAATATCCCTCCTCCCCCCTTCATAGATTACACAGGGCTTGACTGATGTAAAAAAGTCGAGATTTCCTGATAATGAGCAGTGAATGAGAGAGGGGGGGGGGGGAGATCATTTATATCATTTACATATACTTCTTTCTTTTGGGTCATGGTAACAATATTATATGTATGCAACCCCCTGTAGGTCATATGCCCATTGTTTATTGTTTGGGTTGACCATGAATTTTTGGGTTCCGGATTGGAACTTTTAATTGTTTTTAACCATGTCTTGCAGTGTTCTATGGGATTCGTAATAAAATAAAATATTTTTGTAATTTTTCATAATTTCTAGTGGAGTGCATTCTTGATTGATGTCTAGTCTTTGTTTTTTTTGGTTCATTGGGGGGAGACCTGGGGAAAGTCTTTTTTAATGCAGATAATGACATATTTGCCTAATAAACCCAGTTACAAAGTTTCTTAAAATCGCCTGGACTATTGATTTCTGCAAAAAATTTAAATAAAAAAATACAAGTGACACTTTGAAGATGAGGATGAGGTAGCATATTATAGCCTCAGGGCCGCTGTACTACTAGGGGATGGTAACAACCATCTTATTTATGAACGGCAAAACATGTATTTGAGAAAATATGTTTTTATAGTTACCTTTGCTCTTGTAGGTTTCCAGAATAGCATTTCAATGTTTCCGGCTCTGCTGAAGAATCCATTCAAAATAACACTGTATGACAAAAGAAAAAAAAAAGGCAAGTTAAATTACCAAAGTCAACGCTTCTTTTGTTTCCATAAGAATAATCATAGCTAAGCAACTTCCCAAATAATCTTTATTACTATCTTATTATTCTATGTATGCAGCTTGATGAGAGCAGGAGGAGGTGATCTGTTACATTTAGTCTGGGCCTATACAGTGATTTTGCTTATGGCCAGGGCCATGCAGCCACAGATTGCCATGTCGCACTGTATTACAGTATAAGTAAGAAAACTGGGTCTCACCGAGACCCAAAAGTGGCAGCAACCACGACCCAGCAGCCACAAGAACTCCATGTTGGAGGCAGGAGGGTACCCTAGGTCCCTGGCCAGCAATCCTCATTTAACAGTCCTTGGCCTAGTAAATGTTCTATGGTCTTGAGACTATGGATGTGCTATCCTGGAGGAGCCGGACTATCTGTGCCACCTGAAGGAACAGCCTTAATGCTACCAGGAGTGACAGAGACAGTACCAAACTAGAGAAGGCTGAATTCTGCAATACCACCCACCCTCCCTTCATCCTTGATGCTGCACAGTTTTCAGCGGTCTGTCAATGAAGTAGTGATAGGGATGGGAGGGGGAGCGAATAGGCATTCCAGCTTTCAAGAGCCACTTTGACACTTGGCACAAAAGAATAAAAGCCTTTTTCTTACAGACGGACATATGAAGTGTACCACGTCTCTCCTTGCTGTAATAGATTGCTAACAGTGTCAGCAGTTTGGAATGTAACTTGCAGCTGACAGATTCAGTTAGAAAGTTCTCTCAATTGTGTGTGTGTATAATATATATATATATATATATATATATATATATATATATATATATATATATATATAAATAAATTATTTTTTTTATTTTTTATTTTTATTTTTTTTAACTACCGAAGAGGAAGCTCTACAGAACAGTAAACATCAACTTATTGATAGAGTGAAGACTGCGAGAATTCCAGACTTAAAAAAAACAAAAAACACAGACATGTGACATGGAATGACTAAGAAAAAAAACACAATTACCACTAGATCATGGCTTTATGGCTCTGCTTATCAGGAAAATGTAGTTAACGGAGTTTTACATTTCTGTTTTGTTTCGGTTTTCCGCATAAGGCTCACTAGTTGTTTTATGAAAAATTCTCCACATTTCTAATATGTTGACATCCAGATGATGAAAAGCTCTACACAACTACTGCGACCATAACAAACCGGCGGCACAGGGCTCAGATTTGTGCTGCTGATGCTTTCAGAGGATGGAAGTACTCAGGATAGAACACAGCACAAAAAAATAAACTTAAAATAAAATAAAAAATATAAATAAAAATTTAAATAAGAAAAATGAGACAGCTATTTCCATAAGAGGATAATCCTCGGCGACCATTTTCCTCCCTAATATTACAACAATGTCATTTATAGCTAATTGGGGGGGGGGGGGGGGGGGGGGGGGGGAGAGCCGAGGGGGGTTATTACTTTTCTCTTTTGGAGACCCATATAGCTGCATGATAGGCAAAAAGTAGTGTCTACTGGATTAAAAGTAGTACTCCATTATATTATGCCATGTTTAAAGGTTTATTTATAGTACAAAACCCCTTTAAGTATCATGTATCAAAGTATCTTTTTTGAGGATAATAAGACCCAGCTTTTTTAGTTATATAAAAACACAAAGTATTTATGAAGCCAATTACTACTAGATATCAGTGTGTCAGATACAACAAGCATGTCTTGCATAAAGGGAATCATAGTATCTTTTAGCTGTTGTAGCTTTGCGATTCACGCAGGACTGCATGAATCTAATATACCAGCTGTTGCAAAACTACAACTCCCATCATGCCTGGACACACAAGGTATTTTTAGACAGCCATAGGTTTTAGGCAAAAATACAGCGTCATTTCCAACAAAAATATAGAGCACAATTTTTTCTGCCTGTAATTATCAAAATATGGGGGGGGGGGGGGGGGAAACAGATTGTGTGAACATATCCTTAGAAGACACTAATAAAAAGATATCATATCCTGTAAACATATCCTTAGAAGAAACTAATAAAAAAAATACCACATGAAGGAACACTGAAAAAAGTAAGATATTCACATAAAAATACTTATGCAACAAGCATCATGAAATAACTCCTGATTAAACCCATCGGGAACTATTTTTAATTTTTTTATTTATTCACATGTACTATAATATATATATGTGTGTGTGTGTGTGTGTGTGTGTGTGTGTGTGTGTGTGTGTGTGTATATATAGATATATATATATATATATTTTTTTTTTTTTAATATACACACACACATAAACACATATACACAACATATATATGTATATATATATATATATATATATATACATACATACATATACACACACACAGCGAAAAAATCCAATTGAGTACTCACTGGTCTGTGAAGCCTCAGTTAAGAGTCTCAAAACACGGGAATAGCCAGATATCCCTCTCTCCAGAGAAAAGAAGCCTGTTGCCAAGGGGTGCCTCCTAGTGGGGAGAGCACCAAACCACCCTGACACGTAGTCCCTCAGGTCCTCACTCTGTTGCGAGCTTTGGGAACTAAATAGGGAAACACCAGGGTGGCCCCTGTAAGCCAAAGTCTAACTCTGTGGCGAGTATAACATCATAAGACAAGGGTTACCAAGGCTAGGCATCCATCCACAGAGAGCTGTTTTGGGGTATTTGCCCCTCGTCAGTGTGGAGTAGGATTCTGGCTACCGGGGGCAATGATAAATAGACTAACAAAACACAACAATCACTGAACTCAGGGAGAACAGCGAAAAAATCCAATGGAGTACTCACTTACGAGAGTTCACAATAATATATATATATATATATATATATATATATATATATATATATATATATATATATTATATATACACACACACATACATACACACACACAGTAATAGGGGGGAAAAAGGTTTTAAATAAAGTAGAAGGCACATAAATTACTACAGAATATACACGCTAATAATGTATATGCTGTTACTGTTTAACGCATGCACGCCTTTATTGACACAAGGAAAATGTGGATCCCTGTGATATCTCTCTTTCACAGGAATATATAATGTATAGTATAAAGCACTTATGCCTGGTGACAACCCAAGTTTTAGTCTGTAAGCTCCAACAAGCAGATCTTGTTTATACTTAGTATTTTTGTTATTTTTACTTATTCTAATTAACTGTGTATTATGTACCTCTGTACTTTATGCATAAAAAAAGCGCTGCGGACTCTGTTGGCGCTATACAAATATATTATTATTATTATTATTATAGTACAGTATGGTCGTGTTTTTTTTTTGCCTTCCTCTGGATCAACGCAGTAGGTTTTCTTTAGGTTGGACTTGATGGACTCTTGTCTTTTTTTCAACCTTATCAACTGTTACTATGTTTACTATACTTTATAAGTAAAACATGTTGAAATATAATTATAAGTCAAAAATAAAAATACACTTAACATGTGCACATGAAGTGAGTTATTGTAAAAAATATATATATAAATAATAACAATCAGGTACATTACTAGCTTATGTTAGCAAAAAATAATCAACCAATAATAAACTGATAAACAACTATGTAATAAAAAACAACACTGCATCTTGTTAGGCACAATGGGCGCTCCTTACCTACAATGACCCGCACCCCTTACTGGATTACTGGTATTATATTAGTTTGATTCACATATTCTTCTTTAGTTGTTCCTCTTCAGTCGGCGGCCCACCATTCACTAACGTCACAGGTTCCTATCTCCCACCACATTGCTAAATATTTGAGCAGCGCCCTCAGACAGGGAGGGGGAGAATGTATTCTTATCATCAATGGTCCCATCTATTTGCAGGAAGTGGGCTCAGCAGCGATCCTATCAGCAGAAATGCCCCTATTCTAAAAGCTTATTTTTCCAACCAAAGATTTTTATCAAGGATTTGTTCAAAATTAAAAGACACCGAAACCCCCCAAGAACAGACTGATATTCGGCTAGGAGTGTCGGTGTTGCTAGAAACGCTTCTTCGGCAAATAATCGGCGCATGTAAAAGTGTCCGAGATCCGCAGAGGATGGGGAAAACGCTCTATCCACAGCTGTTTGCATCTTTCGGCAGACTTAAAAAATCTACCACTATTGGCCTGTGTAAACATGGGACGTGCGCCCAATAGCAATAGATTTAAATGGTCACTAGAATGATACAGTGATCGTTCGTGCAGCCTAGACGTTTGATTAGTTTCAGAACAGCCCCCGCCCCCCAACCCTGATATAGACAAGAAGTTTGTGCAATGGCTTTCCAATTCATATATGAATATATATATATTTATATATATATATATGGATATATGGCACATTTCTCTAGATGATAAGCCCTTCACAATGTATTTTGCTTTTAGTTTTTGTAATGTAAACCGGCCGGCAGTGCACACACCATACAGCAATTGTTTACGACCTTCCAAATAAAAGAACTAATTTTTTCCACCTGCTTTTTGCAGGTTCACACGTTTTGTTTTGTTTTTACACAGTTTAGAAAGTTTTATTTTCATTCAAAACTACGGCCGTATTTTGCTGCCTCCACACGTACAGGATCTGCAGCAGATTTGATTTGAATCAGCAACTTCAAATCTGCTGCAAATCCTGTATGTGTGAACACACCCTACAGTTAATTTTTTTGGTATATACAGAAAGAAAGATGTACAAAAGATTACAGGAAAATTCACAAAAGTAGTTATTAGTACTTAAAGAGAAATGATCAGCAGGTTAGAAGCATCTCCCTATAGTGCATGGGAAGTTGAGGATGAAGCTAAGTTTCTTTCCTTCCCCCTCAGCTCGGTTTCTATTATATTAGCAGTTTAATCAATATTCTTATTAGGGGGTTTGGTGCACAGGGGGCGGGACTGCCTCTGCTGAAGGGAGGGGTCAGCTGGGACAAATTAGTGGTGCACTGGGGGAAGTAGTCCCGCCCACAGTGCGCCAAACCCCCTAATTGGCATATTAACTAAACTGGTAATATCACAGAAACGGTGCAAAGGATGAAGGAAAGAAACGTACCTTCATCCTCTGTGCCCCATGCGCTATAAGGACATATCAGCAGCTCAGATTTTTCTAACTTTCTTAAAGTCCACAGAATAATTTTTATCAACTGCATAAATTAAAAAAAAAAAAAAAAAAAGGTAAATGATGCGGCATTAATATTTGCTCTCATATACAATTGAATGAGACAAGAAAGAAGTAGGGTGACTTATGGCAAAAAAAAACCCCAAACGGAGCAGAAGAATGAAACCATATAACATAACACTATGGCTGACATGGTTCTTTTTGGGCTCTAAACAACCTATTACCGCTGTTAGTCACTCCAAGTCAATGGCATTTGTGGTTGTTATGTATAGTGCTCTGCAGGCGTATTTCCTAGAAGTGTAAAAACCCGACTGTAAATGCTATAAAAGGTAATAATAATAAACGGCTATATTGTAAGACACAGTTTACCAAGTTCACATGAAATGAATAGCGATGATGATGATGAACAAGTACAAAGTATCAGACCCAAATCTCCATACAGTTTGGAGCCAATAGAACCCGAGTGTTGCTGCCAATCACTACAGAGCGCTGTAAACACAGGAGTAAATAATGTCATCTTTGTAACCGTTCACTGCGAGGGGAGATATTGATTCGGCTTTGTTCTCCTGAGCTGCTTGTGTATACTTTCGGAGGTTATGCAACAATAGTAATAAATTCCAGGCAGGATTATTTTAAATTTAGCCTGAGCAAAACAAGCAGAACACATTTGTATTACAGCTGCAAAACTGCACTAAGAACCCTTCATAGACGCTCCCCGCACTGTGACCTGCAGAAACCAGGGCGCTTTGTATCTACACGGCAGATGAGATTGCTCCTTTGAGGGTCATCCACGCGTGAGGCTTTGGTTTCAATCCAGCTACTTGTGAAGTTCCAAACCTCTTTCATCTCTCAGCACCTCGACTTCTAATTCTGTACGGCACCAACACAGTCTGTGCCTGCACCTAAAAACGTACTCAACTCAGCTGCAGCAATCTGACTTTCCCTTTTATTCTCCTACCAAATATCCCCAAAAAATTGGTGCCTGACTAAAGACCCTATAACGTCCGTATTTGGACTATATCGGCCACTACAGTTGATAATCATATCGTGTAATAGAAGACAACGATCAGCCGACAGGTACGATGAACGACCAGGATAGAAGCGATCTGCCCCGTGTAATAGGAGCGGTGGCAGCAGACCGCTGCTATCTCCTATGAGCTGCCCCCCTGCAGCTCCCAGTGACCACCCCCCTCCCCCTCGGCTCTTTCCCAATCAATGCCGACGCGTTATAGCAGGTAACGAGGAGCAAGTGAGCTCTGACCTGACAGGTCGGCGCTCGTTTGCTCCTCTGGATCGCCCCGTGTTCCGCGTTCCGGGATGTTTTCCGTGCACAGGGTTCCCTGCGCATGGACAAACTTATAGCCCATTGCTTTGTATGGGTCTATTTAGATATTCAGCGGTTTCACATATCCCCAATCCGTTCCATGGAAAAAAAATAGGACAACTCAGAGCAGAAGCACAGCACAGATTTCCCCATAGAAATCAATGATTTAAACTAGAACGCCAAAATTAACCAGTCCATGAAAAAATGGACACTGATGCAAAACGGATGTAAACACGGATGGTTTTGCACAGATTACGGATGTAGCTAGCGGACTACATCCACAGACTAAGAAAAACACTGAACGTGTGAATGCAGCCTTAAAGGGGTTATCTAGTGCTACAAAAACATGGCCACTTTTCCCCTTACTGTTGTCTCCAGTTCAGTTTGCAATTAAGCTCCATTTACTTCAATGGAACTGAGTTTCAAAACCCCACCCAAACTGGAGACAAGAGAGGGGGGAAAGTGGCCATGTTTTTGTAGCCCTGGATAACCCCTTTAAAAAAAAAAAAAAAAAAAATACAGGGGAGATCATTTTTCTGATGTAAAAATAAAATGCTAAAACGGTAAGGCTGGGTTCACGCTGCGTTTTTGCATTCTGTTTAACGTATATGTTTTATGGGGAAAAAAACTGAAGGATTTGTGTGTATCTGTTTGGATCCATTTTTCCATTGACATCAAAATAGATGCGTTTTTTCCTTTGTTTAGCATCCACAAAAACGTGTACATTAAAAAAGTGACCATTTAAAGGCAAATCCGTCAAACGGACTGCAAAAACGCAGTGTGAAGACAGACTAAATCTTAGAAAAACAGACATGAGTTAAAAAAAAAAAAAAAAAAAAAAGTAAATCTGACTACAAAGATGAGCTGCTTCACACCAAGATAAGAAAGATGTCTCATTTTCCAATCTCCCTGTGTGTGTTCTGTGGGTACAGATATTCATCACATGGAAAGGTTCCAGTAAGTGCTGAACAGCTGGCCAAACACTGTAAAACTGTATTGTGTACGGCCAGAGTAACAACTCATTCGGACACTACAGCCAGGGTGTTTGTCTTGCTGTTTCAGATCTGTACAGTCTTGGGGGAAAAACAGCCCCTAAAAAAGGAATAAATCCCCTATACAGAGAAACCATAACAAACTCTGCCAAATGGCCGTGTATCGGCCTCTTAATGAGTATACATGTGGCTTATGAGGCCATAGAGCAGCACACCTCACACGACTGCCACATGGCTAGAGGTGCCTAGCAGACCAAAAGGCCAAGATCACATTTGGGCCATGTTCCCACCATGTTTGACAGCTGTTACTTTCATAGCATATAATGGTCGTTATTTTGAAACAATCAGCAGTCATTTTGCCGGTGTGTGAACACAGCCCTAAACTGGAGATTCTATTCTCAGTCTGTCACGGATTCCATCCAAAATGCCAGGCAATACGGCAACCCTATGCACTACTTTTTCCAGGAGAATAAAAGACGCCATAACTGAACCCTGTATAATAAATTATATATATATATATATATATATATTACATTATTATATAATATATACATATATATATATATATATATATATATATACACACACACACACACACATACACACTAGGTGGTCCAAAAGTAGGTGGACAGTATGTGTAATAGTCAGTAGCAGATAATAGGTTAGTTTCGGGCGGTAGCCCGTGGGCCCATGGCCACCCAAAAAGACTGATAATTTTAGTGGTGAAATGTCTCCTGGCTACAGTTCTGCTGTGATTTGCAAGAAATCGTGGCTTTTCTACAGCAATTTTGCACAATTCAGGGCATCATGACATTATCTATCCTGTACTATGAACACCATGCTAGTGTTGCCATAGTTACAGTGGCATGGGGGGGGGGGGGGGGCAGGCTTGGTGAACAGCCCGGGGCCTATGGTAAAGTTAATCTGCCCCTGGTAATAGGGTTATGAAGGGGAGATTTATCAGACATGGTGTAAAGTGAAACTGGCTCAGTTGCCCCTAGCAACCAATCAGGTTCCACCTTTCATTTTCCAAAGAGTCTGTGAGGGATGAAAGGTGGAATCTGATTGGTTGCTAGGGGCGACTGAGCCAGTTTCACTTTAGACCACGTTTGATAAATCTCCCCCTTCATAACCCTATTACACATACTATCCACCTACTTTTGGTCCACCCTGTATATAATATAGTAGTATATGTAGTATATAGTAGTATCCCTTTGGAGACTTGCATATAATTTACTATAATAATCATAGTTTTCCGCAGTAAACCTTTTGTTGTTCTTAAAAATAAAAAAAAAGTAAAAATTTTGACTTTAGTTTACACTATAACAGGACGGCAGTACAATCTGATTAAGGATTAAATTATCGGCCATAGACAAACTAGTTTATTTTTCTTGGCTTGGTAATTCTGGAGTCTGCAGCCTCATCTGTAATAAAATACAATCAGCAGACGCAGGAAAACAGCTTGTAAGTCCTCAGTATTTTGGGAGGAATTATCATCATTGCACATTAGGCCAAAACAAATAACTGGAGACAGGACTAGAAATGTGGATGAGCAGATCCATATAACTAACCAGCAATCTTATACAGTATGAAAGGACTGATGTATACGGACGATGTCTGCCGAAATGGACCTGGGAGCTCCTGATATCATGATTAATTATGATGTCGGGAGCTCTGATACGGTTTGAAAGTTCGGGCTAGTGTACTGACACAGCCGCGCAGCGGCTGTGTCAGTACACTAGCCCGAACTTTCAAATAGTATCAGAGCTCCTGACATCATAATTAATCACAATGCTGGGAACTCCAAGGTCTATTCTGCAGGACACAGTCTGTGCACGGACGGCTTTTTGCGGACGTAAGCATTAAGCCTAACACGTTTACATAAAACAACGTTTTTGTGATAGGACTGAGACTAGTTAGAGTAACAGGCGTCTCTAGTCAGGTGCAAGAGAAAGACATCCCTTAGGGCCCTATTACACGGGACGATTATCATGCGGAAAATCGTTATATCATTTGAATTTAAACAATAGTCGTAATTGCGGGCAACGATCGAAAAATCGATTGTGTGTCGTTGATCTTTGATTTAGATCTGACCCTAAAATAATCGTTAATCGCTCGCTGTAATTCCATTCGCTCACTAATTGTTCAGTGTAAGTCCACATTGTTGATCAGATGGAGTAAACTATCGCAACTATAGTTCTGTGTAATATGGTGCACGATTTCAGGTTAACGATAAACAATCTCGTTTGTCATCGTTAATTGTTAAAAATCGCTTCGTCTAATAAGATCCTTACTCACCTGTACGCCTGACAGCACCCTGACCGCTGTACGCCCCACAAAAAGAAATAAAGTTACAAAAGAAAAAAGAACAAACGACTGTAGTGCTATGAAAGGATTGAGCCGTTCTCCATAGACGTCTAAAGCCACCGGACGATTATCGTTAGCATAATCGTTAACGATTAACGATCTCAAACGACCGCTATTGCGAAAGACCTGAAAACGTTCACTCATTTCCATGGAACGATAATCATTACTTATGATCGTATTTGCGATTGTTTTTCCTCGCTATTGCGTTCGTATCCACTGCGAACGACCAAACGACGTCTTATTCAATGAGAACGATTTGTGAACGTTTTGCGAACGAGCAACGATAAAAATAGGTCCAGGTCTTATAAAGCGATCAATGATTTCTTGTTCGGTCATTAATCGTTAACTGCATTTCAACCGAACGATTCAAACGATATAACGATAATCTGAACGATAATCTTTCGGTGGAATAGGGCCCTAAGCGGAAGCCACAGCCTCACTACTTTGGGTTCCCCCAATTTTCAGGCTTCAATTCTGATCACTCTCCATCGCTGTCAAACTAGCAAACTGCACCCCGTATATATGTTTGTTTTATTTAAAAATGTTTAGTTACTAGAGCGGCCCTGTGTTCTTACGGGGAGGTTCACACACGGGAGATTTCTCAGCCATAAAAACAAACAAGCAGATTTTGCTGTAAATTCAGAGCGGATTTCACCTCGAATACACTGAACAGAGTGACATCAATGGTGGAAATCTCCGACAAAGACTGACGTGCTAAAGATGGCGGTCACTTTCTGCAGTGCACAAACGAAATATGTACAACATCACATCATGTATAGTAGGACTATCCCCGTGCAAGACATTCTAGCAATTGTGCAGGTAAGTGTCATCCCAGTAAGCCCCCATTTCATGCTGGGTAAGGCTGGGTTCACACTGCAATTTTTTGCCGTCAGTTTTTTTAAATTTGTTTCATACAAAAAAAAAAATTTAAATAAAAAGTTGGATGAAAAAATGGTTGCATTTGTGTTTGACCTTGTTGTTGTGTAGGTTAAAAAGGGATGCTTTTCTATCCATTTTTTCATCATTATTTTTTATAATGAAAGTGAAAGGAAAAACGGATAAAATCAGACGCAAGCAAATGCATCAATTTTTTCACCTTTTTTGTTGCATAAAAGGGATGAAATAAAAAAAATTAAACGCAAAAAAAACAGTAAGGACCCAGCCTAAGGCTACGGGCAGTGAAAAACTAATTGATTCTGCCTTTGTTGCAAAAACCTGTTTTGCCAGGCACTGTTCATAGTCTTTCTTGTGATCTGCTTAAAGAGGGAATTCTGGTGAAATTGTATAATATATATTTATTTTCCCCAAATCAACTGGTATCAGCTGCTGTATGTCCTGCAGGAAGTGGTGTATTCTCTCCAGTCTGACACAGTGCTCTCTGCTGCCACCTTTGTCCATGTCAGGAACCGTCCAGAGCAGCAGCAAATCCCCATAGAAAACCTCTACTGCTCTGGACAGTTCCTGACATGGACAGAGGTGGCAGCAGAGAGCACTGTCTTAAAGTGGTGAATGAACGAGTGTGATTGTGGACTGGATATACTGAGGCACGGAGGAAACATTTGGATGAGAATCTGAAAATTATACCATTTGGACTATACTGCCGGTCTTCCTTTGTGTCCTTATAGAGGGAGAGCGGTCAGTGATAAATAAACAGAGTACAGGGTGTGCTGTCTACTTTCCCAGCGCCCTTGTGACACCCAGTTGTTGCAGGTAACAAAGGAAGTCTAAAAGCGCACAAAAGGCCCTTTGTTTGCCTGCAACTATTGTTGTTAGGTGTCACAATAGCGGATGAAAAACAACAATAGCTGCCGGCAAACAAAAGGCCTTTTGTGCACATTAACGCTTCTTGTGAAACCCTATCGCTGCAGGTGACAAAAGGACAATGGGAAGGTGCACACCGGTTCCACCCTGTACTGTCTTATTTGTATTCAGGCTGATCAGCTGTGACATGTGGCTTTACCGAGGCTGAAGTCATGAATGTGTTTAGAGTGCAGCAAGTAGATAGCAGAACAGCATATAAGTAGATAGTAGGTTACAATTATGAACAAAATAGAAAGAGCGATCGTCTCTCCTCCTCTCAATCTCTTGATGCAGTCGCTTTTCTCGTTAGATTGTTCTACCATAAACACTATGGAAGACGAGGACGCTTAGGCACGAACATGGGTAAGTAGCAGCTGTTTCGCGCGCATGCGCGCGAAACAGCTGCTACTTACCCATGTTCGTGTCTAAATGTCCTTGGCTTCCATAGTGTTTATGTTGGATTGTTCATTCCATGCCAACTAATAAACTGTCACTTCAAGAGAGCAGCGTCTTCCAGTACTTATCAGCTGCTGTATGTCCTGCAGGAAGTGGTGTATTCTCTCCAGTCTGACACAGTGCTCTCTGCTGCTCCTTCTGTCCACGAGAGCAGTAGCAAATCCCCATAGAAAACCTCTCCTGCTGTGGACAGTTCCTGACATGGACAGAGGTGGCAGCAGAGAGCACTGTGTCAGACTAGAAAGAATACATTACTTCCTGCAGGACATACAGCAGCAGGTAAGTACTGAAAAACTTGAGATTTTTAAATAGAACTAAATTACAAATGTCCAAATGTGTCCAAAAAATGTTTTAAAAAATCCCCTTACAAATAACAAAAAAGGACAGTCAAGTTCCCTGACAGTCAGAGGACGGCTACGACGGTGTCTTCCTGCTATCTGACTTATTTTGACCTGTTGAACTTATATATCACATTACGTGTAGTTTTTTGTTTTTTTTTAAAGCATAATCTGGTTCATATCAGAATAAACTGTACAAGGGTGGGTGGGTGGTGGGGGGCAGCATTAGGCCTGGTTCACATCTGCTTTAAAAACACTTTTGCAGGGGCCAAAACAAATGGAACTGGACAAGCCATCGCACAACAGACATCAAGGGATCCAAGGAGATCCCATTGATTTTAAAGGGATTTGTCAGGTTCCGTCAGGTGTCCCTTCATTTAGCAGGATTTGACCAGACCGAAAAAAAAAAAGTGTACAGTCAAGAGACCCCACTGTTTAAATGGAATCTGGTGTGAACTTAGCCGTCTTTGCCTAAAACAGCAAAAGGCCCAATAAACTATGAATTGGAAGCAAAATCGAGGAAAAGAGCTCAAATATGGATAGTAAGAGGCGACAGGTAGATGAACACAGTTTCCAATCAATCAAAATCTGTATATCAAAACCAGACATTTCAGTGCACAATAGTAAAGATCTATCCAAAGGTGCAATGGAAGAGCGAGGGATGGAGTCTAGGACAAACTGCATTAAAGGAGAACTCCGGGCTGGGAAGGATGAAAGAAATAACGTGCTCTCACCTCGCCCGCTGCAGCACTGATGCCGGTATCCCGCACCTCCAGGCCCGGACAATTCTGTCAGGCCCACTCAGGCAGTCAGAGACAGTAGCAGAGTCCTTCCTCAGCCGCTGACTGGCTGAGCGGGCCTCACATGTAACGTCTCAGGTCCCCAGACCCAGAAGTGTCCAGGACCGGGGACCGGAGCTGCGGGATACCGGCATCAGCACTGGAGCGGGGAAGGTGAGAACATGTTACTTCTTTCATCCTCCCCAGGCCAAAAATCACCCTAGCCCAGAGTTTTCCTTTAAATATAGCATCCCCCCCCCCACACACACTCAGCGCACAATGTATGACACACACCACGTCCTCAAACATAAATCTATGAGAATACGTAGAATAAGTATTATATAGGAGTACTCCTGACAGAAATCAGAGGGGCAGCACACTGCAATACAGGCAACCGTAACATGTAAAACATCAAATGGCATATAAAGGGGTTTTCCAGCACTTACAAAATATTCTCTATGTTGCTGCCATAAAACATAAGAAACATCTAATCCTGGAGTCCTCCTGTGCTATCTCAGGGTCCCCTGCTGACCGCAGAGGAATAAACTCACCTAGGCAATGACAACCCGCTCAGCCAATCACTGGCCGCTGTGTCCCATCTCAGTCAGTGATTGGCTGAGCGGGCTGTCATTGCCGAGACTAATTCATCTGCAGCTGTGGTCAGCATGGGATCCAGAGGCACCACAGGAGCGTGGGGAGGTAAGTAAAAGTGGTTTATCATGATTTATACATGGGCAGCAACATGTAGAAAGTTTTTAAATCCCGGATAACACCTGAATTATTTGGGGTTGATTTTCCCTAATTCTCCATTTTGACCATCTGTATTTTACAATAATCCCAAAATTGCGGTCTTTATGGTGGCTACAAAGCCCAATTATACTTCTAAACTGCTTGTTCTGTAAAGATCACTTTCCAACAGTGTTCTCCTCATCAGAGGCAAAATTACATTGAAAGGCGACACCAAAATACAGAAAAAAAAATTAAGCCAGACCATTCACAAGTTAAGAGTCAGAGAGCATGCCTAGAAAACTTTACCGCGCAAGTGATTAGGGTCTGCTCCAGGGTACTGGTAGCTATGTTCATGGGACTTGCCAAAAAGCATCTCTCTAAACGCTGTTAAAACTAGCTCAGGCAAGATGGCTGCCCTTATAACAATATACAAGAAATGGAAAAAAAAATAGATTATGATCAGATGATACATTCATTTTAACAAAACTGTTTGGCAATGACTTGAAGTTAGTAATGGAAGTTTATACAACATAAAGAGATACCGGCTTGATACTGAAAATTTTACATTAAATATCCCCAAATATCAGAAGAAAAATATCATTCAGAGTCCTGCTCATTCTCGCCCATGATACACAGGGTGACAGCTGACAAGAAGCAGCTGCAAACTTTTTTACATCCACGTGAAGGAATTTCCATTGGGTCAATGTTAGGGTACAGAATTTTCCCACCATGGATCTGAGATTCCGCAGCTGTAGCTCCGCCACCCGTGTCATCCCTATTCAGCAAAGGGTTAAAAACTCGGCTTCAGGATTCAAAATCAATGCCGAAAATATCCGCTGCATGGGGGCGAGATGACATCAAATCTCATTCTCATACCTTGTACTATAAAATACTGCAAATATTACAGATCCGCAAATAATGACGGACGCTCCCATAGAGAGGAAGCCTATAGGAATAGATTGTAAGTGGAGGGGAACCAGACATGGCTGGCAATCCCAGCAGCCGCACAACAACACTCATTCTCTATTAGGATGAATGAGAGTTATTGAAAACCCAGTGAAGATTCGGGAGGGGCCCCCGGCTGCTGACGTCCACTGGATACATATCCTCCTCATCCTCATCGTATCCCCCTGCACCCCTGCTACCAGGACCAGGTGTAGTGCCGCATATGAGAAGACAGCAGATAATCTGTAAATGAGCATCTCCGACAGCTGCATACAGTGCTGAAAGGTCTTATAAGACTCTATAGAAGCCGTCATTCATCTCTCATACTGGAAGGAACAATGTATAGAGAACAATAAGAGCCGCACACGCAGCTGGTTCCACATCTGTCACCATCCAAATAATGGAATCTTACATGTGCGGACAGAACCTCATCGAGGATTTTTACAGGACAGGGATTTACTTTTATACGCACATCTCACGCTTCTCGCTAAGGCTGGGTTCACACTGCGGTTTTTCTTCAAGTGTTTTTACAAAAAACGGATGGAAAAAAAAGATGCATTTTGATCCTTTTTTATAATGAAAAAAAACGGATCAAAACACATCAGTTTTTTTAATGTGCACAAAAATAACGTAAAAGTACGTTTAAAAAAATGGATGCTTTTTGATCCTTTATTTTTTAATGGGAGTCAGTGGAAAAATGGATCAAACCAGATGCAAAAATGGATGAAAAAAAACATAGCGTAAAAATCGAGCCTGAGGGTAGGTTCACACTGAGGAATTCTCACGGAAATGTAGAGGAAAGTTTTTTGCTTGAAATTCCTCACTTGTTCAGCTCGGGCAGAACAGGGGCAGAAGTTAGGCCCCCATTGACTTCTATAGGATTCCTCAAGCAGAATCCACCCAAAGGACTGACATGTCAATTCTTTGGGCAGAAAGCGGATCAACGGCAGAAAATTCTGCAGTGTGAACAACAGAGCACAAATCCCATTGAACACAATAGGACATTGCTCTGTACATATTTTACGGGAGGAATTTCAAGCTGAAATAAGAGAGGATTCCTCTTCAATATCTCGCCCTATTCCTCAGTGTGAACCTACCCTAAGGCTGGGCTCACGCTACGTTTAAGGGTAAATTCACATGGGCGGATCCGCCAGGTCTAACCCACGAGATCCGCAGCTAATCCGCAATACACGTATTAATATTAAGAATAATACGTGTATTGCGGATTAGCTGCGGGTTTCGTGCATGAGACTCCCGGCGGATCTGCCTGTGTGAATTTACCCTATACGTTTTACGTTTTTGCAAAACACAGATGTGTTTTGATCCTTTTTTATAATGGAGGTCAATGGGAAAAACAAATCAAAACATCCTTTTTTTTAAAAAAAAAAAAACTTACATAAAAACGTAGTTGACCACTTTTTTGTGGACGTTAAAAAAAAAAAGTGTTTTGATCCGTTTTTCCATTGACTCCCATTATAAAAATAAAGGGTTAAAACACATCCGGGGTTTTTTTTTGTTTTTTTAAGTACACAAAAACTGTGTGTTTTGACCCTTTATTTTTATAATGGGAGTCAATGGAAAAACATGTTTGTTTTTTTTTACGTCCCCAAAAAAGTGGTTGACTACGTTTTTGTGTACGTAAAAAAAAAAAAAAAAAACCGATGTGTTTTGACCCTTTATTTTTATAATGGAAGTCAATGGAAAAAATAGATCCACACAATTGCATACATTGTTGTTTTTTTGCAAAAACCAATGAGCAAAACAAATTGCAAAAATGTAGTGTGAACCCAGCGTTATTATGATGTCCCTCAAGACACCGGCTGAGAAATATGCTACATATTAGACATTTTCACCATTTAAACTTGAGGGGAACCCAGTATAACAAGTCTGTCCTGTTGTCCGTGTGCTTCGCTGCCGTAATGGGATGATACACACACAGTTATACTGCAGCTGCTTAGCCAAGCCCCGATTGTTTAAAGAAGAAGAAAATATGATGTCACGGTATAAAGGTTATATTGTTATTATTATATCTGGCTTCATATACAGCTACATTTTGTACAATCTGTATTACAGCAGATGTGAATACCCCATAGGGATCGCTACGCTGCTGTCCGTTCAGGTGGTTGCGTCCATATTATGTTCATCTAATATCAGCTGTTGCAAAACTACAATTCCCATCATGCCTGGACAGCCAAAGCGAAGCTTTGGCTGTCCAGGCATGATGGGAATTGTAGTTTTGCAACAGCTGGAGGGCCGAAGGTTCCCCATCCCTGACATAAAGCATCATTCATCATGGGCGCCAGTATAATAAAGTTTGCCAACTTCCCAAGTGTCGATAGACAAAAATAAACGAATTTTCGGTCATCGTCGGGCGTTATTACACGGACAGATAATGGCTCATTTTTGATCCTTAGGGTGCGTTCACACTTACCGGATCCGCAGCTGTGTTCAGTTATTTAAATGAAATCTGCTGCGGATCTGCAGCATATTTGATGCTGTGTTCAGTTCATTAAATGAAATCTGCTGCGGATGCGGTAAGTGTGAACGTACCCCGATAGTGAATTTTTAAATGACAGTCGCTTCGTGTAATAGGGCCTTTAGTGTTGCTGGGTTTCCTCCCAGGATGGGATAGTTTTACTCCCCCACTGCGCCATGTTGGGGACAAGGTTTGCCAGGAATGGTGACAATCTCTGTACATGGCGCTATACAAGTCAGAGCTATATAAATACATGTAGGATCCTCATGGTTACATGTGCCCGGATGGGAATAGCCAACAAGTGAAGAAGGTGAAGTATAAACATATCCGATAAGTAACATCACATATAATCATCTCCTATGAGATAAGTAACATCACATGGTGACGTCAGGATGAGCAGCGTGCGCAGCATCAGTATATACAAGGCAGCGTATGCCGCTATATATACACCCAGCTCTCCCTATGGCATTCTTATACACATAGGTAGGAACTATAATTACTGCTTGGAGAAGACAGGACTATATACCATGTATACAGAGTAAACACAAGTCACGTGAGATCTGTGCGTCACTATACTGTAAACACCAGTCACTTGTGAGACATGAGTGATGTACATAGTGATCGGGTATATGAGAGGGGGGCCGGGAGCCGGACCCCATAAAGAAGAGGGGGGGGTAATAAAATATCCAGACAACCCATGTCCCCATCATCCACCCTTACAGGTAACCACAGTATTACACAGACAGGGACTATGTACTACGTAAGGATGGAGGCGCTCTAGATCTATATGGAGGGGACTGCATCCGTCTGTAACAGCCCTGGGTGGGTAATCCTCTGAAACAAGAGCATTGCACTTATGTCTATAGGTGACAACTACTCCTGTGTCTATAGGTGACAACTACTCCTGTGTCTATAGGTGACAACTACTCCTGTGTCTATAGGTGACAACTACTCCTGTGTCTATAGGTGACAACTACTCCTGTGTCTATAGGTGACAACTACTCCTGTGTCTATAGGTGACAACTACTCCTGTGTCTATAGGTGACAACTACTCCTGTGTCTATAGGTGACAACTACTCCTGTGTCTATAGGTGACAACTACTCCTGTGTCTATAGGTGACAACTACTCCTGTGCACTTAGATAGACATAGGAGTAGTTGTCACCTAGTAGTTGTCAACTACTATCTGGTATAGCTGTCAACTACTCCTATGTGTATAGGTGATGACTTCTCCTCTGTCTAGAAGTGACAACTACTATGTGGTATAGCTGACAATTACTATGGGTATAGGTGACAACTACATCTATGTGTACAGAAGACAACTACTCCTTTGGCTGTAGATGACAACTACTGGTGTGTGTGTAGAGGTGACAACTACTAAGTGGTACAGCTGACAACTACTATGTGCAGAGGTGACAACCACTCCTAGGAGAAGTTATCACCTCTACACACAAGTAAAGAGGTAACAACTCCTCCTGCTGTGCTCCCCAGAGGTCAGCACATGTTGTGGTGTAGTATTTGTCACTCTCCCTGTCATACTCACTATATATAATATATCTATATCAGTGTATGGTGAGTGGATATGTGTAGGCTTCCCTGATATCACTGGACATAGCAGCCTCCTTGCTTTGCCCCATCCATCAATAATAATAATAATAATAATAATAATAATGCAGTCAGTGTACTGTTACCCTGGTGACACTGCCATCCCTGCCCATAGTATATAACAGTATCCAGCGCTCCGTGTACTGTGCTATGGTGCGTGAGCGCTACAGGAGCCCAACATGTGTCTATGACTAAGGAGGAGAGAAGTTGTCACCCCCATACTCACTGCCGGGGCTCTGTCCCGCAGCTTCTCGCTCTCCCCCGCAGCTTCTCGCTCTCCCCCGCAGCTTCTCGCTCTCTCCCGCACCTCCTCAGTCTCCCGCACCTCCTCAGTCTCCCGCAGCTCCTCGCTCTCTCCCGCAGCTTCTCGCTGTCTCCCGCAGCTTCTCGCTCTCTCCCGCAGCTCCTCGCTCTCCCCCGCAGCTTCTCGCTCTCTCCCGCACCTCCTCAGTCTCCCGCACCTCCTCAGTCTCCCGCAGCTTCTCAGTCTCCCGCAGCTTCTCAGTCTCCCGCAGCTTCTCAGTCTCCCGCAGCTCCTCGCTCTCCCGCAGCTTCTCAGTCTCCCGCAGCTTCTCAGTCTCCCGCAGCTCCTCGCTCTCTCCCGCAGCTTCTCGCTCTCTCCCGCAGCTTCTCGCTCTCTCCCGCAGCTTCTCGCTCTCTCCCGCAGCTCCTCACTCTCCCGCCGTCAGTCGTCTCCAGTCACCGCTGGCTCCCCGTCCGTGCTTCTCCTGTGCTCCTGTGGGTGTGATCTCCTCTCCTGGGATGTACTCGCCTCTTCCTGCCCGCCCCCTGCTGTGTGTGCGCCGAGTTACCAATCAGCGGCTCCGGAGAGGGCACTGTCGGCCGCTCGGTCTGAACAAGCGGCACCCGCTACTCCCTGCAGCAGCGCCCCCCGCGCTCCCGGCTGCGCTGCCTGCACGGGTCACGTGACGCGCTCTACAGGCTGCTGCGGCTGCCGGGATCACCGGACGCTCCTATGACATCTGTCAATCAGTGATCTCTCTGGCTATAGGTGTAGATGTATCTGTGAGTCCCTGGTGTGAGCAGTGCACCCTGGGAGTGCAGGACTCTGGGTCCAGCTCACAATTAACAAAAGCCCCAGAGCAGCAGCAGCAGGAAGACAATGAACAATGGCTCTCTGAGAGGAGGGAGGTGAATAAAGGGCTTTGTTCCTCTGTCCATATGATGCTCAGAGCCCATTACTGGGAGCAGCAGGAAATGGCTCAGTCCCTGAGCACTGGGGGAGGGGGCACATTCCTGTCCCGTGAGGGACACATCAAAGGGAAGTGGGGGAGTAGAGAGAGAGAGAGGCCCCTATAGTGTGGAATAGCCTTTAACCCCTGCACCGCCGCAGCCTGCACAATAATGCTCCATTGTGGCCGCCGTGTCCAATAAGTCTGCGCCTCTTATCTGCTTTATGAGCTGCGACCTTTGGTGCCAGGTGATTGTTGTGCGGATAACAAAGGTCCATGGTCCTGGGAGAAGGGCCGCCATTTATGAGACAATAACCCGGCAGCTCAGAGGTTTATTATTGCTGCCCTCAATAGTGTAATAATCTGCCACATTGCAGAACATCGCACCTTTACCCCCTCCTTGTCTTCTGGATCCGGCTGTTACTCTTATATAGCTGGGG
>NC_091464.1:14193133-14195633 GCF_027789765.1 Dendropsophus ebraccatus
ATAGATAGATAGATAGATAGATAGATAGATAGGAGATAGATAGATAATAGATAGGAGATAGATAGATAATAGATAGGAGATAGATAGATATATAGATAGGAGATAGATAGATAGATATATAGATAGGAGATAGATAGATAGGAGATAGATAGATAATAGATAGGAGATAGATAGATAATAGATAGGAGATAGATAGATAGATAGGAGATAGATAGATAGATAGGAGATAGATAGATAGATAGATAGGAGATAGATAGATAGATAGATAGATAGATAGATAGATATATAGATAGGAGATAGATAGATAGATAGGAGATAGATAGATAGATAGATAGGAGATAGATAGATAGATAGATAGATAGATAGATAGATAGATAGATAGGAGATAGATAGATAGATAGATAGATAGATAGATAGGAGATAGATAGATAGATAGATAGATAGGAGATAGATAGATAGATATATAGATAGGAGATAGATAGATAGATAGATAGATAGATAGGAGATAGATAGATAGATAGATAGATAGATAGATAGATAGGAGATAGATAGATAGATAGATAGATAGATAGATAGATAGATAGGAGATAGATAGATAGATAGATAGGAGATAGATAGATAATAGATAGATAGGAGATAGATAGATAGATAATAGATAGGTAGATAGGAGATAGATAGATAGGAGATAGATAGATAGATAGATAGGAGATAGATAGGAGATAGATAGATAGATAATAGATAGATAGATAGATAGGAGATAGATAGATAGATAGATAGATAGATAGATAGATAGATAGGAGATAGATAGGAGATAGATAGATAGATAGATAGATAGATAGATAGATAGATAGATAGGAGATAGATAATAGATAGATAGGAGATAGATAGATAGATAGATAATAGATAGATAGATAGGAGATAGATAGATAATAGATAGATAGATAATAGATAGATAGATAGATAGGAGATAGATAGATAGGAGATAGATAGATAGATAGGAGATAGATAGATAGATAGATAGATAGATAGATAGATAGATAGATAGATAGAATGATGAATAGTCCGCAGCACTCCAAAGCTAAGGTGAAGTGTAACTTTTATTCCATCAACACGATAACCTCAGAATAGTGATAACATGCAGCAGAGACGCGACGTTTCGACAGCCTCTACGCTGTCATTTTCAAGCGTGTCTTCAGTGAAATCAATTAGCAATTTTATACACAGGTGCAAATTAAACATAACATTTCATTGGTCAACAAAAGTGCATTAATCATTCAACATATGCGTGCGTACATTTCTCCCCATTAACTCTTTGTGGTGCAATAAGATTGCCATTCGGCAAAAGACACCAGTGTGGTGATCAAGGTATAAGTGTCCATAGGCTTGAAAAGTCCAGCAGAGACTACCTCTCATGAAGAAGAACAAAAATAAACCCAAAAAATGTTTTAAATTTTTTTTTTTTTTTTTTTTATATACAGCCCATGCAATTTATAACTTGTGGCTGCATGAAAACACCCTTATCATGAGGAATGCAAAAGGATTTCATACATTATTTCAATGGCTCTAAAACCTATAAGGCTTGCAATAATCTCTTTGAACACCGGCTCAGGGGGGCAATGTGGTTCTCACCAAATAGGACCATTGTTCACACCGCTTTCCCGCGTCTCACTCCATCTGATCCACTATGTGCCACGAACTGACACCCCTTCCACGCCGGATGGCCACTCCAGGCCGTATTATAAATGTATAGAGTAATCGCAATACTCAAGATAGATACAGGTAAGTAGCGTTCCTCAGTCCAGTACCGGGTGTGATCGTGGTCCACATATATCTGGTAAAGAAAAAATAATACATGTCAGAAACAATTTTTATATACATATTTGTGATATCATTATTTTCACTGAGCCTCCTCACTAGGTGTGAATACTTTTTCTTATTGTGTATCGATCTTGTGTTAATCTTGTCTTGATATCATATGTTGTTTCCCCAATGTAGAGTTTATAGCAAGGGCACCAAAGCGCATCGATCACCCAATCAGAGTCACAGGTAAGTCGGTGATTGATTTTGTATTCTTTTTTTGTTACCAGGTGGATGATATGCCTACCTTTTTCCATGTGTTTGCACATCAGGGGTATTGTTGTCTGTCAGTCTGCGTTACTTTCTTGCGGCAGTCCATCAGGATCTTTGTGGGATATCCTCTATCTTTAAAGTCTCCCATCATCTGATCCAGGTCATCATCAGTCTCTATGATGCGTCGTGCCCTTGTCATTTGGCTCCTAGGTAGTGATCTGACCATTTTGGTGGGGGGACAGCCTGTCTGTCGGTTTTTTGTATAGCGTAGTAGTTAATCTGTTGTTTATAGGGATGGTCCGAACCTGCCGAGGTTGGGGTTCGTATGAATCCGAACGATCGGCAGCAGTTTCCCGCTGTCTGGCCGCTCCGTGGAGCGGGCGGATACAGCGGGAGGAACGCCTGGGAAACTGGGATACAGCCTATGGCT
>NC_091464.1:15263133-15403133 GCF_027789765.1 Dendropsophus ebraccatus
GTGTGAATCGACCAGCCCTCTGACATTCAGACCACACAGAATAACAGGGAAGAGAGATAAGTTAAAAAAGGCAACTGTCCATCACTACTCAGTCTAAACCATCTGTAGTCCAGCTAGGGCTAGCAGAAGACACAAGACGGGTGTGGTGCAACCTGCCAATCAACACACAGCAAGTGCTGGAATAAGACAGGAAACATGCACAATGAATCATGGCTAAAAGTGCAGTCTCGTCCATACTTTACGGGCAGATGACTGCTTTGAGATCTATAGAGTCATGAACATAAAAGAGGCCACATAGTATGCAAAGGGTAAGTATCTGAGGATAACAGGGACACGGTGCAAGTATTATATGCTCTGTGATGTGGCCAAAAAATAAAATCTCTTGTGGCCAGAGGCAGAATGCTACCTACAGCCACAAAAATTGGGCGGCAGAGCAGAGAGCCAATGCTGCTTGCTATGACAGTCCACTGTTTTTACCTATAAGGGCCCATTAGGAACACTTATGGTTATATACATGGGTGTAGGAGCAGACTACCTTCTGCTTAACCCCTTATGTACTGCAGTGTGTAAGTGACCTGTGCACGAACCTCTGCACGAACCACTGCACATTTTACTGTAAATTCTACTTGATTGTGGCAGCTGGAGAAGAGAGGTCAGGGGTTATCAGTGCAGTGAAGCAGAGATCACTTTGTCTTCTGCTTGTTAACCCTTTTTTGTGTTGCAGCATGTAAGTAAACACTGCATCAATTACACACTGCAATACATAAGGGGTTTAACAGAAGGACACACGCTCTTACCTTTTCCCCTGGCCCCCCTTCTGCATAGGCCCCATAGCAACTGCCTACCCTGCCTCTATGGTAGCTACGCCACTGGGCATGGAGGGTTAAATGAACCCAGTTGGCACCAACACACATCACAGCAGAACAGCGCTTCTATAGTATAGCAAGGCACTCCAGCTAACATGGGATAGCACTAGTGAGATAGATAGATAGATAGATAGATAGATAGATAGATAGATAGATAGCTAGATAGATAGATAGATAGATAGATAGATAGATAGATAAATAGAAAATAGATAGATAGATAGATAGATAGATAGATAGATAGGAGATAGATAGATAGATAGATAAATAGGAGATAGATAGGAGATAGATAGATAGATAGATAGATAGATAGATAGATAGATAGATAGGAGATAGATAGATAGGAGATAGATAGATAGATAGATAGATAGATAGATAGATAGATAGATAGGAGATAGATAGATAGGAGATAGATAGGAGATAGATAGATAGATAGATAGATAGATAGATAGATAGATAGATAGGAGATAGATAGATAGATAGATAGATAGATAGGAGATAGATAGATAGATAGGAGATAGATAGATAGATAGATAGATAGGAGATAGATAGATAGATAGATAGGAGATAGATAGATAGATAGATAGATAGATAGATAGGAGATAGATAGATAGATAGATAGATAGATAGATAGATAGATAGATAGGAGATAGATAGATAGATAGATAGATAGATAGATAGATAGATAGATAGATAGATTTTCATGCTATGCAGGGAGAGCTGCAGATTCACTTGTATTAATAATTCTCCCTTGTTCTCTATAGCGTTCACATAAGCCATAAGTGTCTGTCAAGAGCGTTCTCCTTTAATTGAGTGCTTTTGTTTCTCTCCGCTTCTTATATGTGCTGAGCAATTACATTTAATTTATAGCAGGAGATGCTCAGAAAGCATAACCATAAAAGGATTTTCAAAAGCTTATTTGTCTGTAGAAGAAGCCAATTATGACTGTAAAATGACATTTGGTTAAGCTACAAAGACGTGACAGAGACTGATCTACCCTGTTCTATCATCCCTTGTACGAGTGCTCCACCTAGTGGCCAATATTAGGCATTGTAAATAAAACTACAAAGGGCTGTTCTGATTTAGAAGAAAATATTACACACTACAGCTTCCATGTTATTTATGGGCATGTAGTGGATATATCTATTTACATCTGGTATTGTTTTCAAGAATGCAGGTGAACTAACACCTAAATGCCATATTATCAGGAGGTGTTAAAAGTATAAATGTTGTGTTCCAATGTATTATTAATGTTTTAATATTTTTTTTTTATTATTATTCTTTGTTGTTAAAGATATTATGTACCATGGATCTCAAATGGTTGTCCCCTATAACTTCCATTAGTTATATTTATACATCCATTTTATTGTGCATCATGCACCATGTCAAAAACCTGCTCCTATTGACTTCAATGGGAGACAAAGAACTACACATAAATGAAGTGATGTGTAATCTCTCTGCAACGTTATACTCTGAACTGTCCATCTAAGTTAATGGGAGCTTCAGGGCAGGCCCTTGTGTTGCCCACAGTCCACAAAAAGCCACTGCACCTACCATGGTGGGGTTGGGGTGGGGTCTCTGTGAACCTATCCTAAAAAGTTGTTTTAATACTTTTCCAAGTGACTAAAATACAGAACAAGTGTAAAAGTAAGTAAAATCTAAAAAAAAAAATAAAAAAAATAAAAAAAATAATAATAATAAAATTATATAACTGTAGAAAACAAAAATTGCCTACATATCAAATGCCAATGGGAAAGGTGTCTATGTAAAGCTCCGGATGTAAATGAGCTGATTCTGGCCGGGATGCTGCATTAATAAACCATGGAATGTCGCTGCCCGCTGATGTTTTTATAGATTGCGAATATTTTAAGATCTGAACTTCTCTTATCTTGTTCACATTCTCGCCAAGCTCAACTTCTACATAATGTTCCAGATTTCTGAGTGGTTATTTATAGCGGTCTGATTGGAGCCAATGTCAATGCCTTGGGTCAGAGCTGATGTGGAATGTCCGTGTTATGGGGTGTATTGGGCTCTCATGTTACCCACTCTCTGCTATGGGAATTGTTTCTCAAATATAGTTTTACAGTTCTCGAAAATGTTTCTCTTCACGTTTTGTTCCCCATAGACATATTTTTTGTCGTCAAAAACATTTACTCGAAGACAAGTGCGTTTTTTAAAATCATTTTACTTCTGCAGCCAATTGGTATTTCTTATTATGAGTATTGAGCGGACCTGTCATACAGTTCGTGTTCGGCCTATTGTAACGCCTGGAGTAGTGGATCCACTGGACCGTCACCAGCGATGGCACTAACCTCCCCAGGGAGCGGAGTCTAAGGGGCCGCTGGTTTTCACCAGAGCCCGCCGCAAGGCGGGATGGACTTGCAGCGGCAGGCGACCCCCAGGTCGCTACCCCTGGCTTGGTTGCTGGTGACGGCAGGCGAGGCGTGGCAGGAGCAGTAGGCAGGAGATGATGCTGCAGAGGTCAGTGGACGTAACCGCAGGTGACAGACTGTACACCGGAACAGTGGTGACGCAGGGGGACAGGGACCAGGAATAAGGACTAGGGACCAGGTGGCGGATAGGAATCAGGAACAGGGACTAGGAACCAGGTAGCGGACGGGAATCAGGAACACCAGGGGCTGGGCCAACGCTATGGGAAGCATGTAGAGGCTCCAACCCAAGGGACAGGGCATGCTGGGATTTATAGGGGAGTGATTGGGTGCAACGACCAATTAGGAGCGCACTGCCCCTTTAAATCTGAGACAGCCGGCGCGCGCGCGCCCTAGGAGGCGGGGACGCACGCGCCGGCCGGCACAGCGAGAGACAGGAGCGTGGAGAGGTGAGGCGCCCCCCGGGGCCGAAGTAATAGCAGCGCCGGGTCCCTGACTATGGACACCGGCTGCTGCATGGGGCAGGAGGCGGTCGCGGCGGCGGCCCGGAACGCGGGACGCCGCTGCGGCCGTGACAGTACCCCCCCCTTTGGCCTTCCCCTCTTTCTTGCCTGCAGATGGCACAGGAAGCCACAAAGTCTTTGACATCTTGGAACAGACTGGACCACCAGTAGTGGCGGGAGATCCGTTGGCCGGTCTTACGGACTCCAGAGTGCCCGGCCTCCAATGAGGAATGTCCCCACTTCAAAATACCTCTTCGAAGCGCAGGGTGAACATGGGTCTTTCCGGGGGGTACTTTCCGAAGAGTAGAGGTGACGACTGGTACTAGGCGATCAGGCGATATAACGTGGCAAGGGGATGTGGGTTTGTGGAAGAGATCCTTCTGTAAGTTCTCCCGGTGGTAAGAGGACATAGAGTGCTTGGTGAGGTGCTGAGGTGACTTGAGACACTGGCTGGAACAGTCCTGACCCCAACTGAGAATCTCCCCGGTTCTCCAGTCCAGCTTAGGGGCATGTAATTGCAGCCAAGGGAGTCCCAGGAGAACGGTGGGGGAAGAATGGGGCAGGACGTAGAAGGATATCTTTTCCTGATGTAAAGGACCCACCTGGAGGACTAAAGGTGCGGTCTGGTAGTACACACGGTCGGTAAGAATTTCGCCCGTGACCGAGGAGATAGTCAGGGGCCTGGCTAGGCGGGTCACGGGTAGCTGCCATCTTTGGACCAATGTAGCCGCAATAAAACTGCCTGCTGACCCAGAATCGAGAAAGGCAGTAGTCTGGTGATTTTGTCCTGAGGGAGTCCGGATGGAAACTGGCATAGACAGACTTGGAAGGGTGGCATTCACACCTAGGGACACCTGTCCCACCGGACCTAGGTGCGAGCATTTTCCGGACGTTTGAGGACGTAGGGGACATCTCAGCCGAAAGTGACCTGAACCACCGCAATAGAGACAGAGATTCAACTCCAGACGACGGATTCTTTTATCAGGCGTCAGGTGAGCCCGTTCCACCTCCATAGGAATATCAGGAGAGGGCTGGGACATCGGAAAGTCAGGATTCTGGAAAACCGGCGCCAGCTGGGGATGGCGACGGGAACGGCTTAGTAGATGTTCATGCCGAACCTCCTCCTCCCTCTCCGAAAAACGAGTATCAACTCTGGCGGCCAGTAGGATGAGTTCGTTCAGGGAGGTAGGTAGGTCTCGGGCGGAAAGCACGTCTTTCACTTGAC
Source organism: Dendropsophus ebraccatus (assembly GCF_027789765.1). Classification (NCBI taxonomy): domain Eukaryota; kingdom Metazoa; phylum Chordata; class Amphibia; order Anura; family Hylidae; genus Dendropsophus; species Dendropsophus ebraccatus. Next base: position 15,268,115 of record NC_091464.1, read on the forward strand.
TGGATAGGCCCTTCTTGAAGGTGGCTATTAGAGCGGCTTCATTCCAGTCCAATTCAGCCACCAGGGTACGGAACTGGATGGCGTAGTCACCAACAGAGGAGCTCCCTTGAGAGAGGTTGAGGAGAGCAGTCTCGGCTGAAGAAGCACGGGCAGGTTCCTCAAAGACAGAGCGAAACTCGAATAGGAAGGCCCGGAGATTGGCAGCAGCAGGATCATCACGGTCCCACAGTGGCGTGGCCCAGGCCAGGGCTCTACCCTCCAATAGGCTGATGATGAAAGCCACTTTAGAGCGCTCGGTGGAAAACTGACTACTTAAAAGTTCAATATGCATGGTGCACTGAGTCAGGAATCCTCTGCACAACTTAGAGTCACCAGAGTATTTGCTTGGGAGAGCAAGTCGGAGTGTAGAAACAGCGTCAGGAGGTGGTGTGCGCTGTAAGGCGGCAGTGAGTTGCTGGATCTGCTGCGACTGTTTCTGGATTTGTTGCGCCTGTTGAGCGACCACTCTGGCGACGTCACGGAGATCAGGCACCTCGCCGGGTTCCATGGTTGGAGCCTACTGTAACGCCTGGAGTAGTGGATCCACTGGACCGTCACCAGCGATGGCACTAACCTCCCCAGGGAGCGGAGTCTAAGGGGCCGCTGGTTTTCACCAGAGCCCGCCGCAAGGCGGGATGGACTTGCAGCGGCAGGCGACCCCCAGGTCGCTACCCCTGGCTTGGTTGCTGGTGACGGCAGGCGAGGCGTGGCAGGAGCAGTAGGCAGGAGATGATGCTGCAGAGGTCAGTGGACGTAACCGCAGGTGACAGACTGTACACCAGAACAGTGGTGACGCAGGGGGACAGGAACCAGGAATAAGGACTAGGGACCAGGTGGCGGATAGGAATCAGGAACAGGGACTAGGAACCAGGTAGCGGACGGGAATCAGAAACAACAGGGAGCTGGGCCAAACGCTAAGGAAGCATGTAGAGGCTCCAACACAGGGGGGGCATGCTGGGATTTATAGGGGAGTGATTGGGTGCAACTACCAATTAGGAGCGCACTGCCCCTTTAAATCTGAGACAGCCGGCGCGCGCGCGCCCTAGGAGGCGGGGACGCGCGCGCCGGCCGGCACAGCGAGAGACAGGAGCGTGGAGAGGTGAGGCGCCCCCCGGGGCCGAAGTAATAGCAGCGCCGGGTCCCTGACTATGGACGCCGGCTGCTGCATGGGGCAGGAGGCGGTCGCGGCGGCGGCCCGGAACGCGGGACGCCGCTGCGGCCGTGACACCTATGGCTGTTTCCAAGTTTCCTAGGACCCCCTAGGGTAAATTCTGCAGCTGTGGGGAATCAAATGCTGATCATTTGGGTTCAGAAGACATTGTTGAACCCAAAAACTTTGACAGGTTCGCCCAACACTACCTATTATATCCCTTTGTGGATCCTTTTTTGTTTGATTTGTACCTATTATATGTGTTTTAACATGCTACAGTACCACTGAGGATTACTAGTGTTAAAGTGTCACTGTCGTATTTTTTTATTATTATTATTATTATTATTATTATTATTATTTTTGCAGAAATCAATAGTCCAGGCGATTTTAAGAAACTTTGTAATTGGGTTTATTAGGCAAATATGCCATTATCTGCATTCAAAAAGACTTTCCCCAGGTTCCCTCCCCCCCCTTTTCTCTCTCATTCACTGCTCATTATTAGGAAATCTCGACTTGTTTACATCAGTCGAGCCCTGTGTAATCTATGGAGAGGGGAGGGGGAGATCAGTCACCAGCAGAGAGCAGAGAACAAAGCAGGACCTGTGTGAAAGCCGGTATTCAGAGGTCAGAGAGGTCAGTGCTGACTTCAGAGGAGATAGCCTGGTGATGTAGCTGTAAATAACTCTTTGTTGTCCTGTTTTGGTGCCTCATCTCCCTCCACCTCTCCCCTCTCCATAAGAGAAACATAAAGACAGGGGAGGAGAGCTTCAAACTGCTTTTTCATTAAAAAAAAATGCATTTTCCAGCTAATAAACCCACTTACAAAGTTTCTTAAAATCACCTGTACAATTGATTTCTGCAAAGAAAATTTCAGTGACAATGACAGTGACATTTTAAGTGTGCACTCTCAGTCGAGCATAGTGCCCAACCACATGAATCCATGTGTTCCAGGGAGCCCTAGGGCTGCATCCATCTTCTCCAGCCACCAAGATTCAAATATTAAGTGCAAACCTGACCTTACTGTAACGCTGCTCATCTCTAGTTTCAACCTGTATAAATGTTTTTAAAACTAATGAAAACTCCCTTAAAGGTTATAAAATTAAAACATTGAACAAGAGGTTAAATTACATGAAAATAAGCCTTAAGAGTTATAGGTTTCATCCTGTAAACCCCTCTACTCCTTGAACACATTCCTCTATATATAACAAATGACATTACGAGAAATCTTATACTCACATCGTGAACATTTTTCTCCATGTAGTTGAAGACATATTCATCTGCATCAACTAATATAAACTTGTGTCCGTTGAAATTAACACGGGCCCCAACAAAGAGGTCTGCAGCTTGGAAAAATTCTGACATCTCGCTTTTGAAAAGTTCCTGTCCAGGTTTCTTGATACGACATCTTTCCAAAAATTTGCCCCCCAAGATTCCTAGAAGAACAATCACACAATGAATAAATAGGCTGCAAAGCCCCCTCGGCTACGACCTACAGTATGCACCATCAAACAGAGGTATGTTTTCCAAAAGAAATAAATATTTGTAAATATTTCCATTGAATACTTCCTAGCATAACTCTGTAATACAAATTTATTAAAGGGTACTCCAGACAGGACAGGGGAGGGGGAGGGTGAAAAAAAATAACCACCACTTACCTCCCTGGCTCCAGCACTGGTGCCTGCTTCCTGTTGCTCTGTCCCCGGCCACTTCCTGGTTTAGAGATGGGATGTGATGTCGCTGGCCCCCTCAGCCAGTCACCAGCAGAGGCAGGACAATGCTACAGACACTCACTGGCTGAGCGGGTCTACCAAGACACAACCTAGTCCTGTCTCTACACCGGGAAGTGGCAGTCTTTTGTTTTTAAGGATATTGTAGTTGTCCTTGAATTATAACCTTCACGCTTTGCACAGACATGTCTATTGTGATGAGCTATTTACTGCAATTGTGAAGTTTGCTGCACAATAACACAATTTTCCCATCAATTTAGCAAAATTGCAACAAAAATGGTTTGTGTTACTGCAACTTTAGCAACTGTGGTAAAAGAGCAAAAAAAAATTTTGATTAATGGACAGTTGCCACAACCAGTCCATCATCAAGCCCACCCGCGCCCATTGATAATCAATGGAGCGGCAGGCCAGATGACACTGTGGGGGCGGGACAGTGCTCCTAGCCGAAGACTATGGTAACAGTGCGGGACTGACACTAGGGAGGAAGGTAACACACATACCTACATCCTCAGAGTCCCAGGTTTCAGCTGGTTAGATTTGTCTAACCTGCTGAGAGTTCCCCTTTAATCTATCAACATTATGTTATGGAGAAGGAGTAGCCAGGTAGATTGATATATAGTTTTGTGGAAAAACATTTACTATATAAATTCTTTTCTATTTTCTATGCTTAGGTGTCCAGCAGGCGATGTTATCCAATGACTGACAGCATTCCCTGTATAAGCTTGTATTCTGAGATAGCTGCACATCAGTCGGACCATGTACACCGGTCTTGATAAACCCTTCTTGCATCAAACCACTCTGCATATTCTTCACTAACATTCTACTGACAGATCCAACTGTATATTCAATGTGACAGGTTCTCTTAAACCCCTTAAGGACAGAGCCCAAAATGGCCTTAAAGGGGAACTCCAGATAAGAAAAACTTGTTTTCTATTAAAAGCACATTAAAAGTTATATATATATATATATATATATATATATATATATATATATATATATATATATATATGTATGTGTCTATACAATGTATTACCGTATCTGTACGGTTCTGCCACACTGGTAGCTGATAAAAATCCAGGAAGTGAAAAAAAATGGCCCCTGTGCCAATTCACATTGTCTCCTGCTCCTTCTGCTCTCCCCCCTTAGGAGACCAATCTTCCATGCCTCTGTCTCACATTGTGTGTGTTTGCTAAGATCAGGCCGATGATGCAGACAGGGGGCAGGGTGTGATGTCACAGGAGGCTTGGCTGGTTCCCCCAATCCCCTCAGTGATTCACCATCTCTAAATGGCCAGAAGCAGGTGCAGCACTAATTTTACTGATTGTGATGGGTGAGGGACTGTGATAATCAGCTGAGGGAAAGCATTGCATTCTGGGAACTGCTCAACCAGGAAAGACAGAAACACAATACAGAACAATCCCCCCACCCCCCCAAACAAATGGATTTTTGGTAGTTTCAAAACTGGGATAGACAGGTAAGTAATGTGTTTCATTTTTTTAACCTCTACCTGGAGTTCCCCCTTTAATGACTGCACCAATTTTCAGTTTTGTGTTTTCGTTTTTTCCTCCTCACCTTCTAAGAGCTATAACTCTTTTATTTTTCCATCTACAGGGCCACATAAGGGCTTGTTTTTTTCAGGAATAGGTGTACTTTGTAATGGTGTCTTTCAATCTACCATAACCACCAAAATATCATTAATGGGGTGAAATTGGGAAAAAAACACAAACAGTAAAACTGACATAATATATTTATTATATAGGTCAGTCCGAATACAGTGAATACAGGTATGATTAAAATGGCCCCTATTGTGACTCTTAGCGCTTTTATTTTCTCTCCTATGGGGCTATATGGGGTGTCTTTTTTGCGCCATGATCTCTAGTTTTAATTTGTACCATATTTGTGTAGATCAGATGTATTGATCAATTTTAATTCATCTCTTTTTAAATAAAATATAATAAAAATCATCAATCTTGACTTTTTTTTTACCACTTTTGGTTTACGATTGTGATCATGGCAGCCCATCATAGCAGCAGGTCACCACATGCTATGAAGTGAGCTCAGCTCCTGAACTAACTTCATTGTGCAGCCGGACCCACTGGTGTACCTGTACGTCATGGGTCCTTGAGGGGTTAAAGGGAAACTAACAGCGGGTTAGACACATCAGCACACAGGGCGCTGAGGATAAAGGTAGTTTTCTTTCCTTTGATGTTAGGCCCCATTTTCATTAAGTTTGTACTTTAACCCATATGCTAATGAGGGTGATTGGTGCACTGGGGGCGGGGCTACTGCACAAATATTTATTCGGTGCTCTGCAGAGTGATGTCATTAGAAGGGGCGGTGCAGCCGGGGTAGATCGGATAGCCCCCTATATACCAAATGTGTCATTAACATATGGATTAAACTGCAAACTTAATACTGAAAGGAAACTACCCTCATCCTTAGCGCCCTGTGCTCTTTCGGGCCATAACAGCAGGTTAGATGCATCTAACCTGCTGTTAGTTTCCCTTTAAGAAGGGACGCTGTCAGTAGATTTATGGCGTCCTATCTCAGGGTAGCATAAAATAGTGACAGAGAAGCTGAACAGAATGATATATCACTTACATTGTTCTGTGCAGCTGGTCCAGAGATATCCTCCTGAATAATATGGACAATAAGTAGTCCTCTCTGTTATGTGTGTGAGCTCAGTAGTCCTGGATATTTATGAGAAGCAGAAAAGTCCACCCACCAGCTACTGATTGGCAGTTATCTATCCATGCTGTGTATAGGCAGTCAGCTGTCAATCAGCAGCTGGAGGGTGGGGGGGGGAGGGGTGTGGCAAAAATCCTATTCTCCCGCATATTAGGAGAACAGCAGAACAGAATTATGTAAGTAATACACAGATCTGTTCAGCATTTCTGTCACTAGTTTATGGTGCCCTCATTTAAGGCAGCATCAACATAGTGACAGATTCCCTTTAAAGGACAACTCCCACAAAAATTTTTTTTTGCTCATTTAACACACATTACAAAGTTATATAACTTTGTAATGTGGTTAAATACCCGGCCTGGCCCCCTTCCCCCACTTTCGGACCCCCGACCACCCACCCCGGAAGTTAAGGAATGTATACATTACCTATTACGATCGTCACGGTCCTCTTCTCCGGGGCGGCATCTGGTGACGACGACGTCAGAGCCGAGGGGCGGTCCGGGTCTTCTTCCTCCTCGGCGTCTTCATGCAAAGTGAATGGGGATGAAAAGGCTGCTGGTGCACATGCGCACCAGCAGCCTTTTCATTGGCTGGAGCGCATCACATGGCTTCCAGCTTGCTCAGCCCTGATTGGCTGAGCTTGCTGGAAGCCATGTGATGCGCTCCAGCCAATGAAAAGGCTGCCGGTGCGCAAGCGCACTGGCAGCCTTTTCCATCCCCTGGACCCGGAAGTCGGAGACATCGCTGGATGGCGAACGGCGGCGACGGAGAGGCGGACGGCGGGCGAATCGAGTGGCGATCGTCACCGGAGAGATGGTGAGTATGGTGTCTGTGTGTGTCTGTGTTTTTGTTTTTTTTGGGGTCCCGCGGGAGTTGTCCTTTAAGCTTTTGAAATAATTCTGTTAGTAAAGATTTAACATTACATTTATTCAGAGAAGTTAAATCATACTTTTAAAGCTTTACTATAGAAACAGATCTTTATATTCATAAACCATACGACTATAGTCCTGTTTCAGTACCTGAATTTCGTTGTGGTGGCTCAAACACAGCTATAGTATCATCACTTAGGAAGTAGGATATGATAAACGTTCGTTCTTTATCGATGGGATTTTCAGTGATAAGTTTCGCAACAAACCTAAGAACATTGCTGTCCAAGCCGTTCCTAAAACAGAGAGAAGAGGTTAATATGGTAAAGATAAAGCAGGAAACATGGCAACACTTACTCAAGAGAACTGGCGTAAAAATTTTTGTAAAAATTTGTGGTATACTGGCAAAGATGGGAAAGATAGCGTTGCAATAGATGCGTCCTACGTTCCATGCCAAAGCCTTATAAATTAGAATAGAATCATGTGACAGGAATGTATCCACTGCATCCCAATCTTCCAGAACTATTGTGATAGAACGGGTATGTGAGAATAATACTAGAGGCAGTGAATATTTTCTGCTTTTATTTCTTTCATCACATGGCTTGGATGTTTACACACACATGGCTGATATTTGGTAGCGTTGTCTCTTATTCGTCTAACTTTGCTCACACATTTTGGGTAGCTTTCCACAACTGAGGGTATGTAGGCCGTCTTGCTCACATAATATTTCAGATCTGCCCATACATTTTCTATGGGATTGAGGTCAGGGCTTTGTGATGATTAGCATCATTGTCCATTTGGAAGACCCAATTGTGTTTAATAGTTAAAGGGGTTGTCTACACTGAAGATTTTTTTTTTTAAGCAGAAGTCCCACAAAATTGAAAAAAGCCACATAGGCAGGGGGTGCGGGTAAATAATTAACAAAGCAGACTTACCTATTCCTGTGCCCCGTAGCGCTGCCCCCGCGTCCAACTGACGTCCATTGGTATCCTGCAGCTCTTCTAGCTGTAACGTCACATATGCGGTTGAGTGATTGCCGGCACCTCCCCAGTCACTGACTGGCTGAGAGGCAATCGCTCAGCTGGGCCTGTGGTGTTGCACATGTAAGAGCCGGGTACCCGGTTTCAAGGCAAAAATGACATATGGAAGCTGTTAGCGGGACACGGGGGCGACTTAATGGAGGCACAGGGACTGGCAAGTTTACTGGTTTATTATTTTCTCACACCCTCCTGCCTGCTTGCATTTTTTCAGTTTTGTGGGACTTCCTCTTTAAAGGACAACTCTGGTGAAAAGCTTTTTCCCAGTAAATGAAACACATTACAAAGTTATATAACTTTGTAATGTGTTTCAATCACCTCTCTTGCCCCCCTCCCTACCTTCTCCCCCCTCAACCCCCCACCAGGAAGTGAAGTAAACTCATTCTTACCTAATGACTGTTGACCCCAGGCTTTTCTGTGGCAGATATTTTGTGACAATGACATCATCAAGAGGGAGGCGGGTCTAAGCCCATTTAAGCCAGCCTCAGATGACTCAGGTTGCTCAGCTCTGAGCAAGATGTAAGCCACCTAACAGTGTTACAGAGTCAGTTAGACCTCACAGGAGACAAAGTGCATCATGGGAAAGCCCAAACCAGGAAGTGAAAAAAAAAATAAGACACCAACTGGAGCTTCAGTTCCATTTTTTTTATCAGCACCGGAGTTGTCCTTTAACAGCTAGGCCTTAAAAAAGGTGAGTACTTCCTTGTCTCATAATTAGACATTAGCAAACCGGGCCAAGGTTTGGGTTTGTATCCCTGTTTTCAAATACTGATGGTTCAGGCTTGGCCTGGTTCGCTCATCTCTACTCATAAAGCAATCTATTTTGCTACCACCTCCTATCTGAATGGTTAGGATGGTGTTATTTGCCCTGGAAACCTCCCACTTTTTCCCTTATACATTATGGCCCCACAGTTTTGTTTTTGTTTTATCAGCCCAATGAACATTTCTTTAAAGAGTAAAGTCTTCGCAATAAATTTACCTTGGGCATGTTTCCCAGTTGTCATATGTCCCCATCTCATTATAATGTAATGAGGGTTATGCTAATATCATGGACATTTTTTCATTAATAATATACCTGTCTTTTTCCATAAACTTCTTGAAATCTCGTTGTGGTGGTTTTGGCAGGAGTCCCAAACAAGAACAAAGGGAGTCTTCCTCAGAACCAAAGCCATTGTAAGGAGGAAAGTGCTTCTCAGTCTTTAGAGGTGGGGGAGCTTTGTACTGAACAGGTGTAAAATCCTCTAGAAGACAAAAAAACTAAATGTTATTGGAAAAGCGCAGAACCCAACAGATTTATCTACATAGCTGAACAAAGATGAGATATTAGAGGGGTAACTCATAGGAGGTAATGTTTAGCATCTTATTCTATGAATATCTAATGTATGCCAAAAAACGTATTGCTAACTGGGGGGTGGGATGAGGTGAAGACATTTAGGGGACTCCTGAAGGTAATGAATTTATGGATTAAATAAAAAAATGTTGATTTAGGATCCTACAAATATGTGTCTTTCCATAATTTTTCTAAAATTGTCCAGAATTATGTGACGGATGCCCCATAGAACCTAATGGGGGCATGTGGAATTCTATCTGAAATCTGTCCGGAATTCCGGATACACTTCTTGGCAACCCAGACCAGCCTCAGCACCTGGACAAGTGGCACAGAGTGCTGACACTGGCCCTTTAACTGTATGTGTTCCTAATTAGGAGCGCATACAATTAAATGTGACTCTGTGTTTGACAGGGCCGGGAGCCAATGGCTCCCGGCCCTGTTAAACACAGAGTCACATTTCATTGTCAATCACTCAGGCCGCCCGCAGGATTATGGAAGACTCAATTGTTGCTTAATATTTAAAGGGGCTGTCTACACAGAAGATTTTGTTTCAAAGCAGAAGTGAAATTGAAAAATGCTGCTCCCCAACCACACCACCCCCCCCTTGGGTAGCAGTGCATGAGTGACGTCACTTCCATTGTCACTCATGGTTACCTAAAGCCTCCTGAAAGGCTTTCTGAATAATGTTTCCTGACCGTAAAAACATCCACGGACGTGTGAAGGGGAAAGGTGCCACAAGGGGCAGCTGGATGACTGTTTAGTCCAACATATACTGAAACTATTACTTTGGGCACCAACAGATTGTCCAACCTCTGCGTCCAATAGACTTCTATAGGCACATTAGACATATCTGCCGAACACAGAGTTTGTAATTATATTTTTTATTACATTTCATTTTTCTTTTACTGAGGAATAATTTAAAACAGATCTCATCCAGTTTTTTGTCCATTTATATTTACATTTTTCATACTTTTCTTTTTTATGAAAAATTATATATAAATACTCCGTGCACTAGCAAAGGGATTGATGAGGACAAGGATAATGTGATCATCCAATTGACCTGGGCAGAGTGTAATCTGGTTGTACCAGATCATGGATACCTTATTTGCTTTACAGTTGACAAATATAATTGATTTACGTTGCCTTGATGTGTATTTAATCAATTTGAATGCAATAAAAGCTCGGCCTCTATTACATGGAGCTCTGGACGATGGAAAGGTCAGGTTACTGATGGTGCCAATACAGCCTCAAAATCACAAGACTTTGTATGGAGAGTGAAAGATCGTGTTCTCAACCCTGCAGAGGTCAATATCGCTCTGTCACTCACCTGACTTTAATGAAAGCTTCAGAGATGAACCGTGCAGAGAAAAATCAGTGCATTTATACATGTCAAAACAATGCATTGTTGGGCCATGTTCATACTATGTATTAGACCGGCTGTTCCGTGACCCGGCCGGGTCGCTGAAAAGATCAATGCAGTACCGTCTGGATGATCTTTTTGGCCACAGGGTTCTGAAGCGGGCGTATCCGTGCAGGCCCGCCTCAGAACTCCCCACAGCACACTATGGAGCGAGCGTCCAGAGCCGCTCGCTCCACTGTGTGCACCGACAGGGTTTTATACGGCTGCTATTCACTGAATAGCGGCCACAGAAAACTGACATGTCAGTTGTTTGCGGCGCCACTAGAGATCCCGGCCGGAGCGAATACCATGTGTATACACCATACATACATCCGTCCGGCATCCCATAGACGAAGAGGTAACGTATATTTCCGTAATAATCATGGCCGGTGTGTGAACATAGCCTTAGCCTATAAGAACATCCTTTAGCCAGGAGTTTATTAGAGTTGAGCAATCGTTGAGCCCGTTCGGGTTCCTCCAAATCCAAGTGTGCGGGCGGCATACGATGAGCAATGGCTGCTGCAGTTGGATGCAGCCCTAAGCGAGATGAACCTGAGCATGCTTAAAGCTGAACTCTAATGGTGCGTTTACACAGAATGATTAACGTTTGAATTGTCGCGATAACAATCACATTTGAGCGATAATCGGCTCGTGTAAACACAGCTAGCACTCAAGCGACGAGTGTGAATTCATTCATTTTGATCTTTTAGCATGTTCTCAAATCGTCGTTGGTCGTTCGCTAAAAATTCGCACATCGCTTTGTGTAAACGGTCTTTCACCGATTTACCCTATGTGTGAGATGGGCTAAAGCGATCTTAAAACGATCGCAATAACGATGACCTTGCCTGGGCCTATTACAACGAGCGATAATAGTCCAAATAAGGACAGCACTACAGACGTGTGAATGTAGCCTAAGTATCCCGGATTATGGGGCTACATATCAGGGCGGTTTGGTGATCTCCCCCCTTGGCAATAGGCTTTCCTTCCCTGGAGGGATATTTGGCAATTGCCGTAGTTTGAGTCGCGCAAATGAGGCTCCATGGACCCCTTTTTTGCATATTTGAATTTATAGGGGCAATGTATCAATGGACACTCTTGAGTGAGTACTGCACTGGATTTTCTTCACTGATCTCCCTGAGCTCAGTGATTGCTGTGTTTTGTCTATCCGCAATCATGGACCTACAATAGTAGACAGCACTTTGTGCATCCACAGTGGTCTGCAATTCACAGACTCCTACATCATAGACAATGACCTGTTCCATGATTGTGCGTTCGTACTAGGACATGTCCTATTTTTTGCTGCAAGTATCACAACCTAATTGAGGATCCGCAAAAAAGACTGATGTTTGAACAGACACGTAGAAAATGTACAGGCCATAAATTATGGAACCGTGCAAACTAGGCCTTAGGCTTCACTCCTGAGTTTGGCCATCTGTTGAACTGGTAAGGTAACACAGTGGGCCCCCGCTCATTGGAGGGGGGTAACACTGAGCTGACTTTTTATCTGTACAATATATGGGGAATAATACAGGAATCTACATAGACAATAAAATACCCTTACCAAAATATACTGTACTCTGTATTATTAGCACGATAGTCTTACCAATTCCATACTTCGTTCTGTAATAATTCTTGGTGAATTCATCGCAGTCACATAAGATTATATTTCTCCCCCAGGCATTGATAATGGCGCCAATTGTCAGATCACTGTCTTTGTAAAATTCCTGATGTACAGATCCTGTCTGTCACAAGGTAAAACATAATATTGCTAACATTAGAGTTTTAAAGTAGAAAAAGAAATCTGCAGCTTCCATGACTGCATATGATAATGCTATTTTTCTACCATATTTATATTAATATCTCAGAGTCTGAGGGTATTCACCGACACTGCTTCCACAAAAACTTAATTAGACCTTCGCACCGGGGTGCACCTCTCGTACTAGACGTCATACATATGAAGTAGGTAAAGTAAAAGCTGAGGGCACTCACCGGATCGTTACGATACTTCTTTATTTCAACATGAATAAAACTTTTCGTTGGTACATTTCACGGGACGGCAGACGCTAGGTTCCTACATGTACAACACACACGACAGCCATTTTGCGCGTATGCGCGCTTCATCAGATTCATCTGATCAGATTCATCTGATGAAGTGCGCATGCGCGCGGAATGGCCGTCATGTGTGTGTTGTACATGTAGGATCTTGTCGTCTGCCATCCCATGGAATGTACCAACGAAAAGTTTTATTTATGTTGAAATAATGAAATAAAGAAGTATAGCATGATCCGGTGAGTGGCCTCAGCTTTTCCTTTACTTACTTCATATATAATAATAGCTCACCATTTGTAAGAAAATAACAAATCTATCCTGAGGTCTTTTTAACTCTGCCTTCTGTAAGTTGTTACCTAAACAGTTTTATCTTTATTCTGATTGGGAGCAAAAATAAAAAAAAGTCTGAAGCCTGTGGCTGATCTTCCGTAATACAACTTATCTTTTTGTTAAAAAAGGGATCAAAAAACGAATCAAAATGTTTTTTGTTTTTTTTAGTGCACACAAAAAACGTTTTCGACCACGTCTTTGTGTATGCTATCACCCAGCCTAAGAAAGTAAGAAATAAAAAAATGTTATTCTCCTTTTTAATAGATTTTTAATAGAGATAAAGGAACCCAATCTTATAGACCAAGATTCGTTCCTAACTTTGCCAAAAGTTTGGTTTGATTTGATTTGATATTGTAAAAATGGGGGCCACACAATAAAATACACATAAATGACAAAGGGGTATGCTCACCTGTCCGTGCTCCCCCAGTGTCTTCCTACAGGTCTCTGTTGTCTCCAGCCACCTCCAGCTGCTGAGCCAATCGCTGAATGAGACAGGACAGTGCCACGGCCAGTGATTGGTTGAGTGAGCTGTCATTCCATAGGCAAGAATAAAAGCCCACTCAGCCAATCACTGGCCCCGGTACTAACCCATCCCAGTCAGTGAAGACGAATTCAGGTGACACCAGAGAACAGAGAAGGAGGACACTGGGGGAGCGTGGTCAGGTAAGTAGAGATGACTGAACTTGCCAAACCGCACTAAAAATAACTAAATGCCTGTAATAGTTTAGCTGTTTTAATGCGGGTGGTATACGGTTCAGTTCAGACGAACCCAAACTGTGCTTCAAAGTTTGTCGAACCTGCCCAACAGAACTTCTGATTACTAATGAAATGCTTCTACTAACATATAGGTGTAATAACTTTATGATGATGAACGATGAAAGATATAAAGTTTATCAGATGAGAACTGTGTCCTGGTTGTGTGTGAGCACAGACTGTACTGGGGACTATACTGGGTTGCAGATCACACAGACCTATTTATCCCATTAGTTTCTAGTTCATAGATCAAGGTCTTAATACTCTGTTACAATAGTAAGTGAAATCCTTACTTTGAGATTATCGAGAATGTAACGACCTCCGTGTCCCATGGGGCCAAAGACGTTTAGGACAGTTCGAGACGTGATCTCTCCAGGGTTATACATTTTTGTTGGGGCTTGCTGTAAAGGATACAGAAATATCAGGGAATATTTTTATACATTTTTTGCAATCATATTACAAATGCATAATACAAAAGGGGTGGTGTAACAAAGCAAAAAAAAAGGTATAATCAGATGTGTAACACATACATTTATGTAAAGGAGAACTCTCTGAACTGTGACCCTGCGGTTGCTAGTCTAGTTGCCAAAGCAATCCTACGATGCCCATTGAGTTCCATGCAGGAGCCCATTTCTAATTATTAGGACTCATGCACAGAACTTATATGGGCCTGGTATACTAAGGTGTTCCTGGCAGCAAATTGTTGGGCTTTTGTCCATTTTTAGTAAACCGGCACCTTAACTAGATGTGCAACACAATTTGTCCAAAAACCTAACAAACCTGTAATTTTTGTACAAAAATCTGCCAAGTGCGCGTTTCGTGGGTGTGTCCTTTAAAACCGCCACGACAAACAGATTTATCAAGCAAACCATCATTTTTTATGGGTTTTCTATTCTAAGAGACATGTCAAAAGCTTTGATCAGTCCGGGTTTGAGTGTTCAGACTAGTACTGAGAACGAGCTGGGAGAAAACCACGCTGTAGCATGTCCACTCTCCGCTCTGAGTTAGAAAAAAGATTCTGACTTACATAATGGAGCTCTATGGAGCCTGACTCTTTATTTTTGTGGGGGGGGGGGGGGGGGCTATGATAACTTGTTATTAGGGATGGTCCGACCTCGAACTCTCGGCAATGATTTCCGCTGTCTGCCCACTTTTTCCAGGCTGTCCTCCCGCTGTATCCACCCGATGCACGAAGCGGCCAGACAGCAGGAATCTGATGCCGAGCGTTCGGGGTTATACGAACCTGAACCTCGGCAGGTTCGGACCATCCTTACTTGTTATGAAGTTTGTCTATGTTCACGTCTGTAATATTTGCTTTGGTGTGTTTGAATGATAAAATAAAAGATGTGTTGGCAATTTGGCTCACTAACAGACCAGAAGCTTCTTGTAGGCCCATGTAACAAAGTCTAGTCACAAAAAAACAGATCTCTACAGAACCAATCCTTGTTGGATTTGTGACTACTAAGCCAAAAATCTGCCATGTTAAGAACTTTCGGCTCAGTCCAGGCTGCTTTTCTAGTATGAATTACCTTAGGTAGTTTTCCTCGATGGAGAAAGACCGGAACCGAATCCCGTCCAGAATTTGGGGGGATGATCTCTATAATTTCAACAGTATCATCAGCTAGAAAATAATGCAATATGAGTTCTCTTGCATCTCCAAAAGGTGAAGTGGTATCGTCCCAAAGACAGAAAAACCGCAGGACATGTCTGTCATGTTCTAGGAACTGTTTCAGAGTATCCATGCGTTCGTATGGACGTAGCGGCTTCATGTTATCTTTCATCTACATGAAAGCAGAATGATTGTCTCATAAATGACATTATGTTACATTTTTAACATACTGAAAAACAGCGACCAGCCAATGAGCGAGGGTTTGCACATCTACTACTTTCTCCTGCGGGCCGCACGCCATGATGTCATTCCATCGTGCTGCGCCAGTAGGAGAAGGCCTGCAGGAGCAGGAAAAGGACGGCCTCAGCACTGGAGCCGAGGAAAGGTGACTGGGATGTTTATTTTATTTTATTCTTTTGGTACAGACTAGGGGCATTTGCGGGTGGGGGTTAAGCACACTGCTAGGGGCATCATGGGGGGTTAACTGCACTACTAGGGGCATCAATAGGGGTTACCTACACTACTAGGGGCATCATAAGGGGTTACCTACAACGCTAAGGGCATCATGAAGGGTACCTACACTACTAGGGGCATCATTAGGGGTTACCTACAATAATAGGGGCATCATTAGGGGTTACCTACAATACTAGAGGCATCATGGGGGTTAACTACAATACTAGGGGCATCATGGGGGTTACCTACAATACTAGGGGCATCATAAGGTGTTACCTACAATACTCGGGGCATCATTAGGGGTTACCTACAATACTAGGGGCATCATAAGGGGTTACGTACAATACTAGGGGGAATCATTAGGGGTTACCTACAATACTAGGGGCATCATAAGGGGTTACGTACAATACTAGGGGCATCATTAGGGGTCAGGGGCGGATTAACTTTACCATAGGCCCCGGGCAGTTCACCAAGCCTGGGCCCCCCCACCCCACTGTAACTATGCAGGACTAGCCTGGCTTTCATAGCACAGGACAGATAATGTCATGATGTCCTGATTTGTGCAAAATTGCCATTAAAAAAAACTGTGAATCATGCAAATCATGGCGGAAGTGTAGCTAGGAGACAGTACACCACCGAAAGTATAAGTCTTTTTGGGTGGTCATGGGCCCCCCAGGAGCTCAGGGCCCCGGGCTGCCACCCGAAACGCCCCTATTATAATCCACTACTGTTAGGGGTTACCTACAACACTAGAGGCATCATTAGGGTTTACCTACAAAACTAGGGGCATCATGGGGGTTAACTACAATACTAGGGGCATCAATAGGTGTTACCTACAATACTAGGGGCATCATGGGGGTTAACTGCACTACTAGGGGCATCATTAGGGGTTACCTACAATACTAGGGGCATCAACAGGGGGAACCTACAATACTAGGGGCATAACGGGGGTCAACTACACTACTAGAAGGAATCTTGGAGGTTTGACTACAATACTAGGGGCATTGGCATCTCAATACTTTGTCATGCCCCGGGTGCTGCAAACCCACGCTACGCTGCTGCCGCACATAGTATAACATTGAGTGCAGCAGCTAGGTAATGTATGGCCCTCAAATGATTTCATACATGCCAAAATGGCCCCCAACAGGAAAAATGTTCCCACCACTGCTGTAGCTAAATGCAGGAAACCAGCACAAACTTTCATCTTTTAATCATAGTACAGTATATAAAATGTTATAAACAGACACGGTGCTGCATTTCAGTTATTTTTTTTAACATATAAGAACAATAAAATTTGCTTGTGGTAAATGTTTTTTTTTTTTACCTGTTGGCGCATGGTAGAGTATGGATCTGCTGGAATCGACCCCGGTGAATTTAGTCTGATTCCAAGTTTCCGTAGGAAGTTTCTAGTAAATTCATCACAATTTACAATCTTGAAGGTCCTTGAGTACAACACAATGTCTTTGTTGATGTTGAAATAATCCACAGTGTAAAACTGGTCATCATTAGGGGGAGGAAGTGGAATACGATGACGTCGGATTATCGTCCCTTCATGACAAAAGGAAAGCCTTAGTTACTTTACTATGTAAGATACTATGTAAGGCTGGGTTCACACTACGTATATTTCAGTGAGTATTGTGGTCCTCATATTGCAACCAAAACCAGGAGTGGATTAAAATATAACAGTAAATAACGGCCATTATTTCAATATAACAGCCGTTGTTTTAAAATAACAGCAAATATTTGCCATTAAATGGCGGCCATCCACTCAATTACAACATTATGTGAACAGATCCTTTCTGTGTTTTTAATCCACTCCTGGTTTTGGTTGCAATATGAGGACCACAATACTGACTGAAATATATGTAGTGTGAACCTAGCCTAAGATACTACGGGACTTCAGACAGTTGTGTGTAAATTTCACCACCCTAAAGAAAACGCTTCAGTGAGTGTATGACCATTGTAATATACCTTATTTTTTTTAACTAGGTTTATGGAAAATTCTTCCATAATTTTAGCCTCTGACATCTTATAGGGGTACTCCGGCCAAAGCCTATAATTAAGTATTGTGACTATAACGTAAAGTTCTATAACTTTAAAATTTACATGCATTTCAAGTTTGGTATCCTTACCCACTTTTTTCTGTGGTGACCTCCTCCAGCTTCTCTCTCTGTCTCCAAGCTGCTGGGGGTAAAGAGAGCGGCCTCTTCTGGCTGTGAGGCATAATGCTGCCTCTGGCCAGAACAGTTAGAGGACTTTTATTAAAGTATTGTATTGCCCCTCAAAAGTTATGCAAATCACCAATATACACTTATTACAGAAAATGCTAATAAAGTGCTTTTTTCCCTGCACTTACTACTGTATCAAGGCTTCACATCATGGATAACATGGGGATGTCACTTCCTGGATAACATGGTGATGTCACTTCCTGGATAACATGGTGATGTCACCTCCTGGATAACATGGTGATGTCACTTCCTGGATAACATGGTGATGTCACTTCCTGGATAACATGGTGATGTCACTTCCTGGATAACATGGTGATGTCACGGCCCGACTCCCAGAGCTGTGCGGGCTGTGGCTGCTGGAGAGGATGATGGCAGGGGGACACTGAGGGACACAGGGCACTAGAGGGACACTGAGCATCCCCCTGCCATCATCCTCTCCAGCAGCCACAGCCCGCACAGCTCTGGGAGTCGGGTCGTGACATCACCATGTTATCCAGGAGGGGACATCACCATGTTATCCAGGAAGTGACATCTCCATGTTATCCAGGAAGTGACATCACCATGTTATCCAGGAAGTGACATCACCATCTTATCCAGGAAGTGACATCACCATGTTATCCAGGAAGTGACATCACCATGTTATCCAGGAAGTGACATCACCATGTTATCCAGGAAATGAAGCCTTGATGCAGTAGTAAGTGCAGGGTAAAAAGGAATTTATAAGCATTTCCCGTAATAAGTGTATATTGGAGATTTGTATAACTTTTGGGGGCAATACAATACTTTAATAAACATTTTTGCTGGACTTCTCCTTTAACTGTTAATCACATTTAACTGTATGTGCTCCTGATTAGGAGCGCTTATAATTAAAGGGACAGCATCAGCAAAGCATCCAGAATTCCAGACAGTTTCCGAATGCGCATCTGGAGTTGTCCGGATACCCCGACAAAGTTCTATGGTGCATCCTTGCTGGAATGCCTAAGGGTGTCTGTGCCCCCATAGAATCCTATTTGGTCAGGACCTCTAACTGGATTTTCTGATGAGAAATCCAGATAGATTTTTTTGAAATTGGAAGGAGGCCTTAAAGGGGTTCTCCGGCAAAAAATCTTTTTCTTTCAACTCAAATGGTTTCACAAAGTTATAAAAAATTTGTAATTTACTTCTATTTTACAATCTCTAGTCTTCCAGTACTTATCAGCTGCTGTATGTCCTGCAGAAAGTGGTGTTTTCTTTCTAGTCTGACACAGTGCTCTCTGCTGCCACCTCTGTCCATGTCAGGAACTGTCCAGAGCAGGAGAGGTTTTCTATGGTGATTTGCTCCTGCTCTGGACAGTTCCTGACATGGACAGAGGTGGCAGCAGAGAGCACTGCGTCAGACTGAAAAGAATACATCACTTCCTGCAGGACATACAGCAGCTGATAAGTATGGGAAGACTGGAGATTTTTTAAATAGAAGTAAATTACAAATCTATATAACTTTGTGAAACCAATTCATTTGAATGAGTATAATTTTTGCCGGAGTACCTCTTTAAACATTTACTACAATATTCCCTAAAGCAAAACTTCCACTTATCATGATAACATCTGCAGACCCTTCTATTAAGAAGGGATTATCCAAAGTAAACAATCTAGTTAAATAGGTATTCTGGGATTCATTTTTTTAATATATTCTAATGAGCATGAGAGATGAGCAGTCAGGGACCTGAAGAAGCCATAACAAGAGCTGCACAGGGGAGCGGGGATGCACGGATTTCAGGCTCACAGTTGTGTCTTCCTCATGGGATCCTACTAATCCAAATACAGATATTACATCCAAAAGACGGTACAAACCCTGTGGAATCCCACTGTTCTTCATTTCGGGCTCTACTACTTGAATTGTATCATCTTCTAGATAGAAATATATTTTACACTGCCGCACACGGTAAACTTCTTCCCGTCTCTGATGGACTTCTTCTTCAAAATATGCTTCAAAGGATAACACCTGAGATCAGATCATATAAAATAAAATTGTAGCCAATGATCAGGTGAGAAAACATAATGCAAAATACAACAACTACTGAGCTCAAGGAGATCAGCAATACAATTAAATGGAGTACTCCGATAAGTCTTCATTAATATTTTGCCCCCTAAAAAACTTAAGGATGCAAAAAAAGGGCCGGTGGATCCTTAATCAAGAGTCTCAAAACACGGGAATAGCCAGATATCCCTCCTGGGAAAGAACCCTGTTAAAATGGAAAGATCAAAGGCAGGCATCCATCCACAGACAGCTGTTTCGGGGTATTGCCCCTCATCAGTGTGGAGGGGCCTGGGGCAATGAGTAGTAGACCAACAAAACACATCAATCATCACTGAGCTCAGGGAGATCAGCAATAAAATCCAATGAAGTACTCATTCATACTCATTGAAGAGAGCCATTGCTGCTGGTGCTGACCCCTCAGCAGGACTACATCTCTGCCAGTCTTCTCTGCATGTAGACCACAATGTTTTCACGCTTTGGAAGCCAGCAAAAGTCATTAAGATGGTAATTAAACAAATTAATTGTAAGTTTAAGTAATTGAATTGGAATTTATATCTGCAATAATTATCTTCATTTACATAAAACAGGAAATTAAGAAAATGAAGAAATCCACCAAACCTGACAATACGAATCTCTTATCTGACTTTAGAGAAAACACCCACCAACCTGTTTGTCGAAGGCGACCCAGGACGGAGCATCGCTGCCCACTCCTCGAGGGAAGACGCTGAATTTCGGCTTGATCTTCTGCCCGGGAAGCAGTTCTCCTCCAATCCCCGGCTTGTCTTCACCCAATAACATGGAGACATCATTAGAGTAGCCAAAATGTTGTGACTTGTGAAACTTCTCCTTCCCCAGCTGGAAATACATATTCTCTATTAATACTGTATTACTCGGTATCAGATCCCCTTCCATTATATTCTTTATTGTGCAAGATTATCATTTACTTTCCGGAATACAACACTGACTGAAAGACAAACGGAATGCGGCTAATCGGACGACCCCAGGCGGGCATCCCATCCTGATCCGGCTGTTTCTGGTGACACTATGGTCTACTTAGGCTCCTGGTAGACAAAGCCATATTTAACGACTAACGATAAAGGATCACAAACGAGATTGTTTATAGTTCACCATATTACACAGAACGATGGTGGTTACTGTGATCATTTACCCCATCCCATACAAGCAAATGAAGAAATGATGTGGAATTATGGCGCGTTTACACGGAACAATTATCGTTTGAATTTTCACGATAACGATGGCATTTGAGCAATAATTGGCTTGTGTAAACACAGCTAACGATCAAGCGACGAGCGATAAATCGTTCATTGTGATGTTTCAACAAGTTCTCAAATAGTCGTTGGTCGTTCACTGAAAATTCGCAGATTGCTTTGTCTAAACGCTCTTTCACCGATATACCCTATGTGGGAGATGGGGTTAAGCGATCTTTAAATGATCGCAATGACGTTTTTTTCAAACGCTATATCGTGCCGTCCAAACGCTGATTGTTATAAAAACCACATTGTTACTTCGAAATCGTTAATCGTTCGATTAGAATTATTGCTCCGTCTAAACGCAACATTACACTGAGTGATTAGTGAGTAATTAGTAAACGATTAGTGAACGAATGCAGAATTATAGTGAACGATTAGTGATGATATTGGTGTCAGAACCAAACGAACGATGGTTTATCAGTAACCTTGAAATCGTTAATCATTCGATTGGGCGAATTATCGCTCCGTGTATAAGGCAGCATTACACCGAGTGATTAGTGAATAATTAGTAAAAGATTAGTGAACGCATGCAGAATTATGCTACGTTTACACGGAGCAATAATTTGTCCAATCGATCATTTAACGATTTTGAAGCAACGATTTGGTTTGTATAGCGATCAGCATTTGGACAAAGTGAAAAATCGTTTAAAAAATAGTTATTGCGATCATTTAAGATCGCTTAAGCCTATCTCACACATAGGGTGAATCTTTGAAAGACTGTATACACGAAGCGATTCGTGAATTTTTAGAGAACAACCAACCATGATTTAGAACATGTTGAAAGATCACAATGAACGATTTCCCACTCGTCACTTGATCGTTGCAATCGTTATTGCGAAAATTCGAGTGATAATCAATCCGTGTAAACGCACCATTACACGGATTGATTAGTGACCGATTAGTGAAAGATTGCGGAATTACAGCAAACGATTAGTGATGATATTGGTGTCAGCACCACATGAACAATGAACGATTTCTTTTTGCTCGTTCAATCGTTGCCTGCATTTACACAAAACGACTATTGTTTGAATTCAAACGATATAACAATAATTTGCACAATAACCGTCCCATGGGCCCTACCTCGACTGGTTACAGACTGATATAAGGAATATATATATATATATATATACACTTACGTTCCGGTTAAAGGAGTTTCCTGGCAGGAACGGAAGGGCCATGGTGCTCAGCAGCCCGGGCTGTCAGTGACCGGCAGCAGTATCACTGAGCTGCCGCCACCATGGAGACAGCTTTGTTTCTCCTGGTTACCTAGTGACTATTAGTCTACTCTTTTTTTCCACTTTGTGTCACTGCTGTTCTTAACCACATAACTGTCTGGAAATATCAATATACTCACATACAAGCTTTCTACATATTAGTTAATAAATAATACATTTGTTTGCTTAGAGAAATGGAAAGAAAACTAGTAAAATATCTAACTTTTTTCTGAAAAAGTCTTTGGCAAAAAATTAGGAACAATTTTTCAAAGTTTACAACCTTTCTACTTCATGTAGATATCATTTAGTAGATGTAATTTTACTTGTTTATGCTATGTTACCACACAGTATTTTGGTCAGGAAACAGATATACTTTTGGCTAGGTTCCCACACAGTATTTTTGCTCAGTATTTTTCAACCAAAAACTAGAAGTTGATTGAAAGCACAGAAAGGCTATGTTCACACATTGCTGAAAGCACAGAAAGGCTATGTTCCCGCATTGCTGAAAGCACAGAAAGGCTATGTTCACACATTGCTGAAAGCACAGAAAGGCTATGTTCACACATTGCTGAAAGCACAGAAAGGCTATGTTCACACAATGCTGAAATTTAATGGATGGCTGTCATTTAATGGCAAATAATTACCGTTAGTTCAAAACAACGACCGCTATTTGCACTTATTTTTACATTGTGTGAACACATAGGGGGAGATTTATCAAAGGGTGTAAAATTTAGACTGGTGCAAACTACCCACAGCAACCAATCACAGCTCAGCGTTAGGCAGTGCTGAAAGGAAAGCTGAGCTGTGATTGGTTGCTGTGGGCAGTTTGCACCAGTCTAAATTTTACACCCTTTGATAAATCTCCCCCATAGCCTTAGGTGGATCACAGGAATTAAAGCAAAGTGAAGCAAAGTGCAGGTAACATTTAAAAATGTCTTTTGTTTTGCAAATTTTCAATTTTATAACTTATTTAAAAAAAAAAAAAAAAACAGCAGGTTTTAACGGAAAGATACTACAGAATGTTCAATATTCTGAATATAGTTTTTAGAACATTCTCCGGTGTGACCCTGGAGTGCTGCTTCACACACAGGCCTCAGAAATAAAGGAACTTTGGGGCTCTCTTTTTCATTAGGGTGTTTGCAAAATAATTTAAAAGTAAGAGTATTAGATGAGCAAGGTGTCGGGACGTTGGATGAAGCTTCAGGAAGTCCTGGAAAACATGGATACAACCTATGGCTATAGGTTTTCCAGGATTCCCTAGGGCTGCATCTAACTTTTTCTGCTACCTGTAATCAAATGCAGAGCTCTCGGGTTTGGAAGAATCCAAGATTCACTCATCTCTATTTAAAGGGGTTATCCAGCGCTACAAAAACATGGCCACTTTTCCCCCTACTGTTGTCTCCAGTTCAGGTGTGGATTGCAATTAAGCTCCATTTACTTCAATGGAATTGAGTTTCAAAATCCCACCCAAACTGGAGACAACAGTAGGGGGAAAAGTGGCCATGTTTTTGTAGCGCTGGATAACACCTTTAAGAGCCAAAACATAACAAATCCCACCATTTTGGATATTATACCCTGCAAGGAATTTTTTTAGCATATTTGATTTTTTGGCTTTTTTCATGGAAAATTTTATGAAATGTTTTATAATTAGGTTATAAAAATGAAAAATTAAAAAAATTCCAATATATTAGCTTACATTTTTTTTTCATTTTTACAAAGCACCTCAAAATGTGTTACACAATTTCTTCTGGGTATGGTAGTACCCCATATTCTGCTGTTTGGGAATATGGCAAGGCTAAGAAGAGTAGTACTGATTTTTCTGGAACCAAACTCACTTACAGTGACCCAGTGCTACCACTACAGTGGAAACCCCCTAGAAGTGATCCTATTTTGGAAAGTAGACCTTTCAAAGAATTTATCTAGAATTTACAAGAATTTATTTAGTATTAGTATTTATTTTAGCATTGGGCCATAAAAAAAAAAAAATCAATAAAATTTAATTTTGTCCAGGTACTGGCCACAATTTTTTCGGGAATCTCAAGCACTAGTCCCGTAACAATAAATTATTCCCAATCCACAGGACTGGTGATAAGTGTCTGATGGCTGAGATTCTGGCATGGAGTGGTGGTATGCACATTGCTACATTGATACTGGGAAGCGGGTAGAGCTAATGGGCAGCGTGGGCAGGTATGTATGAACCTTATTATTTTACACTAAAGGGAAGGGCTGCATGGACATCTGTAACTATATATATAGTATATAGTCCTTGCTGCACAATAGTCAAGCTGTGTAATAAGCTCTGTAAACAATCTAACAGAACAGCTCTCTTTTATATTACTGATCGGCCTTAGCCTGGCAGCAATAGCTGGTGACCAGCAGTGCAACTTTTACATACATTGCAATTTTGGTAGAATGCCAACGCCCCTATAACTGTGCCGTACAGTTAGTCCATCAGTATTATGTTGGGTATTGACAATGGCTGTACATAAGTTCAGAAGCTAATCAATACCATTCTACAAGGCTTAAATGCAGACATGAGGGCTTGTTTATAGGGCCAAAAAAATTTTTTTGTTTGTTTACCTAACAGCCATCTCCTATTGTTTTTAGTGGAAAATGTTGGAAAAAAAACAACTGGGTGGGAGATTTATCAAACATGGTGTAAAGTGAAACTGTCTCAGTTGCCCCTAGCAACCAATCAGATTCCACCTTTCATTTTCCAAAGAGTCTGTGAGGAATGAAAGGAGGGATCTGATTGGTTGCTAGGGGCGACTGGGCCAGTTTCACTTTACACCATGTTTGATAAATCTACCCCCTGGTTTTTAACAAATTACACTGGAAAAGAAAGCAACACTTTAGTTTGACTGTGCTTGGAAGCTCCATCAGAAATCAATGGAATTTTTAAAAAAAAAAACAAACATAAAAACTACGTTTTTGCAATCTGTGTTTTCCATGTTTTTGCAAACGCATGCAAGTCTGGCAAAATTGTTATTAAAGTATTGTATTGCCCCTAAAAGTTATACAAATCACCAATATACACTTATTATGGGAAATGCTTATAAAGTGCTTTTTTCCCTGCACTTACTACTGCATCAAGGCTTCACTTCCTGGATAACATGGTGATGTCACTTCCTGGATAACATGGTGATGTCACTTCCTGGATAACATGGTGATGTCAGTGTCCCCCGCCATCATCCTCTCCAGCAGCCACAGCCCGCACAGCTCTGGGAGTCGGGGCGTGACATCACCATGTTATCCAGGAAGTGACATCACCATGTTATCCAGGAAGTGACATCACCATGTTATCCAGGAAGTGAAGCCTTGATGCAGTAGTAAGTGCAGGGAAAAAAGCACTTTATAAGCATTTCCCGTAATAAGTGTATACTGCTGATTTGTATAACTTTAAGGGGGGCAATACAATACTTTAATAAAAATCTTCGCCGGACTTCTCCTTTAATTGAAGTTAATGGAAAAACGTATTAAAAAAGATGCACACAAATGCATCGTATTAAAAATAACATGTTTTGCCGATGATACACTAATTTACTTGGAAAATCCAGACTTACACGTTCCAGCTGTTTTGGACATTCTAAAAAATTTTGGCTCCTTCTCTGGCTACAGGATTAATGTCAATAAGAGCCAACTTCTTAACCTTACTCCTCATGCGAAAGCATCCACAGGTCCAGCAGGGGTATCCATTGCCAAATCCAGTCTTACATACCTTGGTATCCAAATTGGTCATACTCCCTCCTCTCTATACTCCCATATTTAATTATCCTCCCATATTTAAAAAAAATAAAACAAGGCTTACAGAGATGGGAATCTTTACCACTATCAATTTTAGGTCGTACTCATTTAATTAAAATGATGTGTTTTGAAAACTTATTGTACCCGATGCAAACAATACCGCTTTTACTTAAACACTCTGATGTCTCCCTACTCCAATCCTACTTCACTAAATTTATATGGCAATCTAAGAGGCCACGTATTGCTTATTCTACTCTATGTCTTCCTACTTTTAAAGGTGGAGCTCAATGTCCAGACATTAGGCTATATTACCTTGCTGCTCTTTTTCGCCATGTTAAGGATTGGATTATGAACACATCACAATTTTCTAACATTTCTTTGGAATCAGCGCTAGCTACACCATGGCCTCTTCCAACTCTGTTGCATGCCAAACTGCCAGAACTCCCTCCACATGTTAAAAAAAATATAATTTTTAAAGATACAATAGCCACATGGAAAGCGGTAAGAAAATTATTTGGTTTACCTTTCTGTCTTTCAAAAAGACTTCCTCTATGGAATTCCCCACTATTTCCACTTAATTCTGATCATTTAGATTACATGATGTGGCAGAGTGAACATATTTCCACTGTGGAGGACTTACTAGATACTACCTCTCATACTTTCTTACCATGGGACAATCTCAGGATTAAATATAACCTACCCCCCTCCCACCAACCCCAATATAAACAACTAAAAGAATTTATCACCAATAGGGTATGTGATCTTGCAAAAGCAGAAAGCAATACTGACTTTGATAACCTATTTCCTATACCTCCTGTCCATAACTGCCTATCCCATATTTACAAAGAAATTAGATCAAGATCTCAACATAATCTAACTTTACATATATTTCAACATAAATGGTCCTCTATAATAGCCTCTACAGACTTGACCCAGCAAATTTTAATTGGTTCGCCGTTTGTTCACTCTGCCACACCAAATGTAGCATTACGGGAAGTTCACTTTCGTTTTATCTATAAAGCAATATACGCTTTTAATTTTCCCTCATCTAATACGCCTGCTCATTACTTGAAAAGTTGTCCAAAATGTGCACTCCCTAGAGCGGACTTGTTTCACTGTGCGTGGTCTTGTGTACATGTACAAACGTTCTGGGAATCTATACGGCTCTTTCTAAACTCCACGTGGGGCCATGCAATACCTCTTCTACCTCTTAGTTATCTCAGTCATTATATAAAAAAAAGATTCCACTCTTTCGTCCAATGAATTAATTACCTCCAAAGGAATTCATTTAACCCTGTTGGTATCCCTATAGTGTTTACTGAAACACTGGATATCAGATGCTATACCGCCTATATCTGAAGTGATATCCACCTTAAGGGTGCCTTCACACCTACCGGATCCACAGCGGATCTCACTTCTGCGGATTCGAAGCGAGAACCGCTGCGGATCTGGTACCATTGGCCCCCTATGATAGCACATACTCGCAGCGGGATTGACATCCCGCTGTCAGTATGTGCTTTAACCTCCCGCTGCCCGCAGCCCCGCCGCCCGAATCTACCATCCCCGGCTGCATCAGTCTATCCCCAGCCACATCAGTCTATCCCCGGCGCATCCCCTTATCCCCGGCCACATCCTTCAGCCCGCCGCCGCCCGCATCTCCGATCCCCGGCGCATCCCCCCATCCCCGGCCACATCCTTCAGCCCGCCGCCGCCCGCATCTCCGATCCCCGGCGCATCCCCCCATCCCCGGCCACATCCTTCAGCCCGCCGCCGCCCGCATCTCCGAGATCTGGCGCATCCCCCCATCCCCGGCCACATCCTTCAGCCCGCCGCCGCCCGCATCTCCGATCCCCGGCGCATCCCCCCACCCCCGGCCGATTCCCGAAGCCCGCCGCCAAGAGCATACAGTACCTGCTCGGCGGCGCGGCTGCAGTGAGGTTGGCGGCTCCAGTCCCGCTCAGATCAGCTGAGCGGGACCGGAGCCAGGAGCCTCACTGCAGCCGCGCCACCGAGCAGGTACTGTATGCTCTCGGCGGCGGGCTGCGGCCGGGGATGTAAGGATGCGCCGGGGATCGGAGATGCGGCCGGGGATGGGAGGATGCGCCGGGGTTAGACTGATGAGGCCGGGGATGGGGGGATGCAGCCGGGGATGGGGGATGCAGATGGGGGCGGGCTGCTGGATGCGGCCGGGATGGGCTAATGCGGCCGAGTATGGTCTGCTGCGGCCGACATGTTACATGTTACATGTCAAATGCTGTAAACATACTGTCCTATGGCGCCTGCGTGCGACTCTTTCTGTCATCTTTATCAATAATGAATAATACCCTGTATGCTTCTTAACTTGAAATACCATCAATAAAACATCTTTAAAAAAAAAAATAAAAAATGCATCGTATTGCAAAAATGTAGTAAAACCCAGCCTAAGCAGATGCCACACGGATTATTAGGAGTCTCTTTTTCAGTTTTCCTCAGTGTGAACGGGCCCTAACGGTCAGTATTCTGCAACAGTATTTGTAACTCAGAATGAAGAAAAGGTACAAAACATAGAAGAGTTACAAATCCTTAGTTAGGCTATGTTCACATAACGTACTATTTTTGAAAAGAACAGTCACAGTTTTCCCATTAAAACAACGTCTGTTCTTATCATACTGCAATGATATGCATTGGGCTATGTTCACACAACATCAAAGAGAGAAAAGGCGGCTGCTTTTATTATTTATTATTTTGTTATTGTCGCGATTTAATTGACTTAAATGCAATGCATTAAAGTCATTGGAATGACGGACGTCTTTAGCAAACAGCGGACGTTGTTTTTTATTTTTTTATTTTTTTTTTCACCGTCCTTTCACTGATTTTACTATTAAATTAAATAGACTTTTCAATTAAAGACCCATCCAAAGGCCAATTAGTCCGCCTGGACCAAAATAATGTACCAACAGCCGTCATTACACTGACAGCGCCAAACAGCTAAATGACAGACTTCGTTGTAAACAGAGAGGAAAAAACATAGTGTGACCATAGCCTTGAAGTCAATAGATAAATAATGTTAAATTCAGTCAGTATTCTGCCTTCTAGAACAGTCACAGGTCTGCAACCTTTGGATGATGCCACTTTAAAGGGGTACTCCGGCGATTTTTTTCCCATTCAAATCAACTGGTTTCATAAAGTTATATAGGTTTGTAATTTACTTCGATTTAAAATCTGAAGTCTTCCAGTACTTATCAGCTGCTGTATGTCCTGCAGGTAGGGTTGTATTCTTTCCAGTCTGACACAGTGCTCTCTGCTGCCACCTCTGTCCATGTCAGTAAATGCCCAGAGCAGGAGAGGTTTGCTGCTGCTCTGGACAGTTCCTGACATGGACAGAGGTGGCAGCAGAGAGCACTGTGTCAGACTGAAAAGAATACATCACTTCCTGCAGGACATACAGCAGCTGATAAGTACTGGAAGATTTTTTAAATAAAAGTAAATTACAAATCTATACAACTTTCTGACAGCAGTTTAAAAATGTTTTGCCAGAATTCCCCTTTAACTACAGGCGCTTTACATTTGCTCATTGGTCATTTTTAAAGCCTCCGGTTCTTTGAAAATAAATGTATAAAATATAACAATAAGAACTACTCAATCCCATACTGTATGTGTGTATATATATATATATATATATATATATATATATATACACCCACATTGCGGTTACAGACTGATATAAGGAATATATATATATATATATATATATATATATATATATACATATATACTCACATTCCGGTTACAGACTGATATAAGGAATATACATATATACTCACATTCCGGTTACAGACTGATACAAGGAATATACATATATACTCACATTCTGGTTACAGACTGATACAAGGAATATATATATATATATATATATATATATATATATATATATACTCACATTGCGGTTACAGACTGATACAAGGAATATACATATATACTCACATTCCGGTTACAGACTGATACAAGGAATATATATATACTCACATTCCGGTTACAGACTGATACAAGGAATATACATATATACTCACATTGCGGTTACAGACTGATACAAGGAATATATATATATATACTCACATTCCGGTTACAGACTGATACAAGGAATATATATATACTCACATTGCGGTTACAGACTGATACAAGGAATATACATATATACTCACATTGCGGTTACAGACTGATACAAGGAATATACATATATACTCACATTCCGGTTAAAGGAGTTTCCTGGCAGGAACGGCAGGGCCATGGTGTTCAGCAGTCAGGGCTGTCTGTGACGGGCAGCAGTATCACTGAGCTGCCGCCACCATGGAGACAGCTTTGTTTCTCTCCTGGTCTCCTAGTGACTGTTGGTCTATTTACCGTTCTTTTTTTTTCCTTACTATGCAACTTTATTTGTCTGTCACCAATGTTCTGAAAGGCCATCGTATTCACCAATAACATTGACTGACAAAGTCCTAAACAGTCTGTAAAGTGCACTAAACCCACTTACACATCAAATACACAAGAATTGTGTACGGCTGCGTTCACATGTTCAGTGTTTTTCTTGATCTGTCGTTGTGGTCCGCTAGCTACCTCCATGATCCGTGCAAAACCGATGTCTCATCTGTGTACGTCCATGAAAAACACGGCTCTCATTCATTTCTATGGGGAACCTGTACCATGCTTCCGTTCCAAGTAATGACATGTCCTATTTTTAAACGGAACAGATTGGAGATCCGTGAAAACACTGAACATGTAAAAAGTCCAAAACAAAGCAATGGACTATACATCTGTCCGTGCACACGGACAACCTGACGGGACGTGTGAATGCAGCCTAAGAATAAAGGTTAGAAAGTTCCCTTTATTTTCAGTACATAATATATATATATATATATATATATATATATATATATATATATATACACACATATACTATAGGGACATAATTATAGGCAGTAGTGTCAGACTCAGCCCCCCCAGCTGTTACAAAACTACAACTCCCATCCTGCTTTGGCTGTTGAGGCATGACGGGAGTTGTAGTTTTGGAACATCTGGAGGGGCTGAGTTTGACACCTGTACTGTAAAATATAAATAAAATATGCTTTGTGTCACCAAATATCAGGATATTATAATAGTTCAGACTGTTACGCATGCAGCAATACCAACTGGGGTTTATTTTTTTTTATATTATAAATCTGAAAAGGTTTTTATTACTTTTAGGGTATAAACCCACACACCGTATACGCAGCATATTTACTGCTGCGATACGCAGCAAATACGCAGCAGATTAGATCTAAATAACTGAACACAGTATCAAATCTGCACCATCATATCTGCTGCGTATTTGTTGTGTATCTGCTGCTCCATACCCCACTGCCGATCTCTGTATCGGGCCCCTGACTTCTTTGAATAGAGCTTTGGGTTCGGCGCGTGACCCCTGGCTCTATTCATTCCTATGCAAGCGAATACTTTACCTGGCCGCACTCCGTCTGCTTCTTCAGCTCCCAGGTCACGGACAACCCGCTCAGCCAATCAGTGGCTGCGGCAGGAGAGCGCACTGATTGGCTGAGCGGGCAGTCCATGACCCAGGAGCTGGAGAGGTAATGTACTAGCCCGGCAGCTACTGTGTTACTGAGGCTGTGGCTACATTCTTGCAGCGGGAGAATGAAGACGCATAGGCAATGACAGGACAGAGTATCCCAGAAGATTTTGCTGCAAACTCTGTACGTGTGAACGTTTTTTTGTTTTTTTTTTTTACTTTATTTAGTCCACTACTATTAAGTTAAATTAACCACAAGTACAATACTTCTGGAACATTGCTCAGTGGATCTGTCCGAATGTTCAGGTTCAGTAATGTTATCAGATAAGGAATATTCAGCGTTTGATTCCCCGCAGCTGGAGAAGTTGGATGCAGCCTTAGGGCTGTCAGGAAAACATGGATATAGCGTATGGCCTATGGCTGTATCCATGTTTTCCAGCTGCATCCAACTTCTTCAGCTGCAGGGAATCAAACGCAAATTGCCGAACCTGAACATTTGGACAGATCTGCTCAACACTATTCTGGAAGCTTTCATGTGGCAGACTGCGCCCCCAGCTATTGATTCAGATGCCACAGTTCTATTGACCACAGCATCTAGGAAGAATTGCTATTATAATGTTAATAAAGGACTGCTCCACTCTGTGCCCTGTTCATGCTCCCTGTCTTCTCCTGCCCTCTGCTTCCTCCCTGGTCCCATGCGCTGCAGCTTCAGAGGGGCCTGTTTCAGCTGGCATCCAATCACTGGCCACGGTGGTCCAGGCCAGAGATTGGCTGAGCGACCTGTCAGCTCAGAAGGGCCACTCTGAAGCTGCAGTGTGCAGGATTAAGGAGGAAGCAAAGCGCAGGCGAAGACTTGGAGCATGGACAGGTGTTGTAAACTGTTTGGGCAAGGGCTACTCGGACATCACTAACGATGTATGTGCAGCCCTTGATAAAACGATTATCAGGCCATGTGATAGGCCCAAAAAACGAGCGCCAATCTAGCAGATTGGCACTCATTTATAGTATTGACTGGGGCGCGCTAACAGTGTCAGCAGTCTGAAACCTAAATTGCAGTTGACAGATTCACTTTAAAGTGACACTGTCCCCCCTTTGTGCATTCTGACTTCTGTTCACAGATGTAAAGGGTAAATTTAGCAGTTTTTATACCTTATTTTATATCATACGTCATGATGCTTGTTCAAGTAAAAAGTAATATTTTATCAACTGCAGATTATGTTAAGTGAATGGGGCTTCAGTTAGCCCCGCCCACAGCGCCACCATTGCCGTGAAGCCCCACCCACTTAGCACAATCTGCAGTTGATAAAATATCACTTTTTACTTGAACAAGCACCATGGCGTATGATATAAAATAAGGTATGAAAACTGCTAAATTTACCCATTACACCTGTGTAGAGAAGTCGGAATGCACAAAGGGGGGGGGGGGGGGACGAAAGTGTCACCTTAAGCTCTAGAAAACACCAGTGGGTGTGGGATCAAAATGGTCACTGAATTGTTTAAAGGGGTATGGTTTCTAAAATGGGGTGACTTACAAGGGGGTCTCCACTGTACTGGTACCCCAGGGTTTGTGCATGTGCGACATGATGCCCCAAAAACCAATCCAGGAAAACTGTACTAAAAGTGTTTCTCATTCCCATCGGAGCCCTGCTGTGTGCCCAAACAGCAGTATATGGTCACATATAGGGTGTCACCGTACTCAGGAGAAAGTGTAACACATTTGTGGGTTCTTATTCTCCTGGGTTTGGGGTTGCTATTGGAAATGTTTTCTCCAAGCAGGCTTTGATGTGTCTTTGTACTTAAGCATGTACATACTAACATACGTCCCCCCCCCCATACAAAATGAGCATGTATACCATAAAAAGCCTTATAAAATAGACAAAACATAAGACAGAGGGCTAAATTATAAGTTTCTGTTTTATTTTTTGACTTCTAGTCTAAAACTGTCGATAATAATCTATTGCACAGTATAATTTCTTCTTCTTCTGTAACAGTAACATTCACCATCAGGGCTCCGGTTGCCAATTACAGTACATAGTTTTGGCACTAGTCAAAAAAATACACAGTTAAATAAATATAAAAATGTCATTTATGGAAGCTAACGTGAACATTTTTTAGGCCTATCATGATGATATCCATGATAAAATCGCAAAAGAAAAAAAACCCTGCTTTTGGAATAAACTAATGTCAGTGGATGAATGGCAATGCGAGAAAAATCAGGTTTTTTCTAACACATCTATATAAAGTTCAGTCTGGAGATGTTCCTGCAGACTACGCCATGAGCATTGAAAACCACCCTATAGCAAACAGAAAAAGGCATCTTTGATAGCAGACAGGCATGGTTCATTCACTGACACACTGGTTTCGGTTCTCTGTAACACTTCTTCTTCTTGTCCGCTTCTTTGCCGCTTCCTAAGAGGCCAGGCCTAGTAAGAAACCTCCGACAAACCCCCCAGACACTACAATGTTCTGCTTGATAAAATCTTGTGACTACAAGAGAAAGATAAAATACATTTAATAAAATCTTTTTACAAAGCCAATAAAGAAAACTATACAAATAACTAAGGGTCCTATTACACCGGGTGATTATCTACCCAATCAGGCAGAGTTCAGCAGATATCGTCCCATAGAATAAAGACAATGATCAGCTGAGGAGCCAATCATTGGCTGATCGTTGTCTTGCAGCTAGCGGCTGCCGACCATGCGTAGCTCTATGGAATGAGGTGCACGGTATATAGAAAATATTAAAGTTATACTTACCTGTCCAGGCTCCACCAGTGTCCTGCTGCCTTTTCTCTGTGTTCTCCGCCAACTGCAGCTAAAGCTTCTGCAGCCATCTCTGAAATAACAGGCTGCTCCGCCAATCAATGGCTGCAGTGTTGTCCAGTCTCAGTCAGTAATTGGCTGAGCAGCCTGTCACTTCAGAGATCGCTTCAGAAGGGCTGTGTCAACATCGATAACAAATATTACACACACAATAATTATATATATATATTATATATATATATATATATATATATATATATATATATATATATATATATATCCCTTGCTGCACAGTCTTCGAGCCATGTATGGGATCAGTAAGGATGCACCGATGATCAGTAATTGCTTACAGCAAATGTCAGGCCGTCTAATATGGTCCTAAAAGTAACTCACATTGATAGAACTGTACTGAACAAGTAATCACAAGAGACTTGTGAAACGCTGTTTATGCACCTGCGTTGTCTGCTCTACAGCATCCCAGTGTACAAGTAAATGTAATGATAGTGCCATCATCTATACTGTATGACGTTACCACGGATAGGCCATAGCAGCACACAGAGACACTGTCACATGGCATCATTATAATATGGCTATATACTATGTTGCCAAGTTTTACTAAGCTGCAACCCTTATGGGAGTTTCACATACCCACCGTGAGCAATTATTGCTCTGACATTGTATCATGTATCATGATGTGAACATGGGCCGTCTGTCATCATGTTAACTTGTAACAAGAGAAGCCCAGAGCGATGGTGTAAAAATAGCCGTGCCCTTACATTGGGTCAGTTTTCAAAGGGCAGCCCTTAGGACAGATGACAAGGATAGAGGAGTCAATAGGCATGTTACTTTCCTGTGGCTTCAGAATCTCTCCCCCAAACACAAAAAAGGCAATAAACAACATACACTACTCCAGTCAGTTGCATTCATGTAAACCATATTGGCGGTACTGTACTGACACAGTCACGTGGCTGTGTCAGTACAGGATCATGAAATATTTAAACTGATCCGGCATCATAATGAGACATGATGCCGGGAGGTTCGATAATCAGTTCCATTGAACATTGTCCGTAGTTATGGACTGTATACAGAATTTGTAAATGTAGCCTCAGTAAGTCCAACCCTTCTGAAAGCCACCGAAAAGGGTTTTCTCTTGAAGGACACTCATTCCCTCTCTGCAAGAAAGGTGCTGAATGTCTGACTGATGGGAGCCAACAGGGTCAGACGTGCACCATCACGCTCTACTAAACTCTACAAGACAGAAAAAGAGTACTGCGATTGGCTCTCTTCATCCGTCCCATAAAGTTCAATGGGCAGCAGGAGGCATGTCTAATGGTACGTTTACACAAAGAGATTTATCTGACAGATTTTTGAAGCCAAAGCCAGGAACAGACTATAAACAGGGAACAGGTCATAAAGGAAAGATTGAGATGACTCCTCTTTTCAAATCCATTCCTGGCTTTGGCTTTCAAAATTTGTCAGATAAATCTCTTTGTGTAAATGCACCATTAAAGTCCATTTACACAGAAAGATTATCTGCCAAAGATTTGAAGCTAAAGCCAGAAATGGATTTGAAAAGAGCAGAAATATCAGTCTTTCCTTTATAACCTGATCTCTGTTTATAGTCTGTTTCTGGCTTTGGCAGATAATCTTTCCATGTAAATGGACCCTTAGTCATTCTATTTAACCTATGTTTGTGGTCGGCGGTGGTCCCAGTGAGCGGACTCATCATCCCCTATCCTGCAGGTGAGTGTTCTCTGAGGAAAAACCTCTATTATATTTTCCCTTTAGGAACAAATACACAACAGTCTATGGGGAACACAAACATTTCCTTACCTCCTCAATTAGATTGTTTATTTCTGATGAGGATTTATTTGCCTGTTTCTTTATCTTCCTTTTTGCCTTGTTTACATCCTTTTCGACTCGCTTCCAGTCTATTTGTATATAACCCCCATGGCTCGCAATCTAAAAGAGGGAAAACATGAACGAATGTAAGAATCAGTAGGAATCTCCCTTCCACCATAGAAAACCCCTAAAGATGCCCATACAAACTGCTGTGTCATGTATGTGAGTGTTATCACAGTCCCCCAATGGGAAATGTAAAGCAAGGTATGATGGATTTCAACACGACCAATCTTTTATTCCCCCAAGAAACAATTTGCTCATCAACTGTGCAGCCGAGTATGCAATGTACTTGGAGGAAAGGGGGTGGTTAAGATACTCATTTTGTGCAGTTATTGATACATTTTATTTAGCCAAATGGATAAAGGGAGGAAGTTATAAGTGACAAGCCTGGAGTAAAGGTAAATTTCCAATGGATGTGCTAGCAAAATGAGCTTGGATATGTCACAAAAATGCGGATCCACAATTACAGACGATTTTGAGATGTGCTCTCCGCAAATTTTGCCCTTTCCCATAAACTTCTATTGGAGTGGTCGCACCCCAATTGTGGACCGTATTACAACCGGTCCTATTTTTGTGCGTCACAGATTGCGGATCCACAAATTGACAGGTTGTATGAATAGCACCATAGAAATCAATGGGTTGCAAAGGACTATTTTCTACTCAGCAAATACTGATGAAAAATACTGACGTGTGAATAAGGCCTTATATAGTAAAGGAGGACACATGAACTTGTTGCTGAGCAAAAAAATAAATAAATAAAAGCATGCATTTTCTGGGCGCTCAGACACAGCATGCATTAGTATATTACCTGTAG
Organism: Dendropsophus ebraccatus; assembly: GCF_027789765.1. Lineage (NCBI taxonomy): Eukaryota > Metazoa > Chordata > Amphibia > Anura > Hylidae > Dendropsophus > Dendropsophus ebraccatus. The sequence continues at coordinate 15,305,034 of NC_091464.1, forward strand.
CAGAAGAAAGCCGCCACCAACTGCAGTTGCTGCAAGTTTTCCAACTTTTTGAAACAAAAACCCTGCACACCTAAAAATAAGAAAGCACAAACATTCAATGAGCCTACTAAGAACAAATAAAGCAAACTGGTGTAACCCAAGCAACCAATCATAGCTCAGCTTTCATTTTACCAGAGCTTAAGGCTAAGCTGTGACTGGTCGCCGTTGATTGTTACTTGACACTAGCTTCTCTCTTACACACTATGATAAATTGGGGCATACTGTACATAGATAAATGAAAGGTAGGTTTACCAATTGGATCCGGTCAAAGCCTCTTTGGACTGGTTGTATAAACCAATGTCCGCCAGATTAGGTGCGTTTTTTGCATGTTTTGGTCTGTGAGTATATGAACTTGGCTATGTATAATAAATGTGTCACCACGACTCTGGCGCGGTTAGAACCAAAATCCTGGCACAGGGGGCACAGAAAATATTCTCATCAGTAAGCAAAGCATCCTGGGAAAGACTATGGCTATTTTCAGTGAGCAAAGCATCCTGGGAAGTACTAAGAGTGCCATTACATAAGCAGATGGGGCCCGATAACTGTAAACGTTTACTGGACCTATTACACGGCCCGATAATCGTTTAACAAGGGCTGCATGGACATATAGTTACCGATGTCCTTGCAGCCCTTGCTTTAAACTGTATACATTACCTATCCAGGCTGCAGGGCTCCTCTTGCGCTCTGCTTCTCCCCGGGTCCCACGCTCCAGCTTCAGAGCCGCCTGTCTCAGCTGACAGGCCGCTCAGCCAATCACTGGGCGCAGCGGTCCCGGCTTGTGATTGGCTGAGCGGCCTGTCAGCTGAGAGTGTGCGAGACCTGGGGAGAAGCAGAGCACATGAGCAGCCCTGGACCATGGATAGGTAATGTATACAGTTTGGAAATAGTCAGCTGCCGTCCGCGCTCCACTATTACATGTAGCGATGCGCAGTCGGTGCCCGACAATTATAGGTCCAAACCTATATTGTTTATTACACGGAGCAATAATTGGCCAGATAGGGCCGATTATCGTTCCATGTAATAGTACCCTTAGAATCAGGCTGTGTTTACATCACAAATTGCTGGCATGTTGCAAGTATATGTTAGCTACCTGTTAAAATGGGATGCTGAGGTATACATGCATGTACAGTCACAGGCACCATTGACTTCAATAGGCAGAATTGTAAGCAGCAAGTGACTACATCTGCGTCTCTTTTGAGTGACTTGGAACCTAAATTATTGTTTGCTGCAATGTAGGGTCTGAGCCCAAACAGGTATAGGCTAGGAAAAGAGATGAGAGCAACTCAAGCATGCTGGAGTCCAATCATTTGGCAGCTCTAGGGAGTCCCAGAGTTACAGGAAACAGCTGTAGGACATATCCATGTTTTCCAGGGCTCCTTAGAGCTGCATCCAACTTCTTCAGCCATAAGTAATGAAGTGCCAAAAAATCCACGAGTATTCTTGAGTTGCGATCATCTCTAGTCAACGTTCCGGTCTGTTTCCCAACCTATGCTGGTTGTAACTAGCTGACTGTATTCAGCCCTTTAAGGTCAATGGAGACGATGTCTGTACACTTCAGCACTGTATTTTTAGGGGATGCCCACGTACGTGTACAATGTGTCTACAAATTGTGTTGTGAATGCACCCTGATGTATTACCAGTCATTACCACTGCAGACACTATTACCTACACAACACCATAACCTGAAGTAGTAGTACACTACTACATAAATGCACATTAGGTCTGCTCCTGCATTTCACCATTATTACCAATGAATGTGAAGGAAAATATAAAATCTTTTAGAATAAGAACTAGTAAGTGCCACAGAAGATGCCTCTTACCAGCCTGTCACACCACCCATGACAATCTGTGTTGCTACCGAATACTTTTCTGTTAAGGGTCCAGAATTCCGGCCAAAGACTCGACTCCACCAATGGTGACGTCTCGCATATTCTGTGATGTCCAATACTTCATAGGATTCGTCGTCACTGCTGGGATCTTTCATAGCAAAACAAAACAGAACACATTCATTTTAATGCTGCTCTTCTCCCTTAAAGCGAATGCACCATCAGGTACATGGCTGCTTTTTTTAAAAAATTTTTTACCTTAATAAACCGGCGCGGGGATGCCAGTGGTGGAGTGCTTTTTTTTCCCCTGAAACGCCGCCCAGTTCCCAAGCACTGTCCTGGAGCACTGGGGGCAAGCCTGCCAACCCCCAGGTGTGGCCAAACCCCCGCCCTTCTGTAACGCAGCTCCAGGCCGATGTTCATGAAATGACCAGCGTTTCAGAAAAAGGATTGCACCACTGGCATCCTCCGCACTGGAGCTGATCGCCTAAGGTAGAAAAAAATAAAAGCAGCAATGTAAACTAAACTTGAAACTTAAACTAACTTGAAACAAGTCATAGATCACGAAGGGGGGGGGGGGGGGGGGGGGGGGAGATCACAGGCCCATGATCAAGCTAAATGCGAAATGTGCATTGGGGAGGAGAAGGATCCACATGGTCACCAGATACCAGATATAACTTATGAGTTTAACAGAATATTTTTTGTTTCTTAATAAAGAATATTTTGTTTAATAAAGTGGTGTATACATTTTTTGGAGAGCTATCTATTGTGTAGGAGATATACAGCGTGTATATAGGCAACGAGTGAAAAATCATTTGTGTTTCACTGAACGCAGATTTTAATGTGACCCTAAATTCATCACTAATCGTTTGGTTTCTAACAATCATAATTACAATTGTAACGATTACAATTGCAATGACTATTGTTCTGTGAGTTAGGATGGGTTCACACTGCGTTTTTGCAATCCATTTAACACACATGTTTTATGGAAAAAAACTCATGCAATTGTGTGTCATCCATTTGGATCTGTTTTTCCATTATGGAAAAAAAAAAAAAAAAAAAAAAAAAAAAAGGATCAAAACGGATGCTTTTTTTTTTTTAACGGACACAAAAGTAGTGTTGACTACGTTTTTCTGACCGGTAAAATTTACCAATCAAAAACAGATACATTGAAGGAATTGCAAAAAAGCAGTGGGAACCAAGCCTTAGGGTGAACAATTTCACATCATTTCCAAAAGAGCTAGTTTGCGATCGCTTAGAAAGAAAAAAAAAAAAAAAACAGGACACAGACTGTAAACAGAGAACAGGTCATAAAGGAAAGACTGAGATTTCTCCTCTTTTGAAATCCATTCCTGGCTTTGGCTTCAAAAATCTGTCAGATAAATCTGTGTGTGTAAAGGCAGCCTAAGTTAGCAGGAAACGGAGATGAAATAACAGCAATGCATGGATCAGACAGGACCTGACACCACCAAGGTAATCAGCTGTGTGTGACATACTGGAGGACTCCAGAGCCACTGCGGGACCACAGGGCCTCCAGGATAGCAGGGCGCCCCTTAATCTTTTATTGAGAACTGGCACAGACAACAGGGGGCATGGTCTGTCACTGGCTGCTGCCCCGGGGAGACACACAGCTAAAATTATATATATATATATATATATATATATATATATATATATATATATATATATTAAACGCACATATAAATACACAGCTAAGACAAATATAAATATATATATATGCACACATAACATGCATACACATACACACACAGCTAAGACTGAGATTGGATACAATACACACATATACACAGCTAGGAGGTGATGGCTGGTTACTCTTTACCCCCTGCTCCCCATAAGCCGAGCACAGTCATCACCTCTGCCCCCCGATACCTACAAGACATCGCGTACCCGCAGCCATGAGTTACCGGACACTACAGGACACATCCCCGCCATCCCCTCAGCCCTCCTCTACCATATAACCCACTCGTCTCCCACCTCTCCGGGCAGCCATGATTGCTCTTGATATTTTGGTTGGTGACGTAACCACGTCACGTACACTTCCTTGCTCCGTTACGTCACACTGACCTACTTCCGCATTAGAGCCCGCCCCTTGTCCTCCACCAGGGACATGCGCAGAAGGACGCGTGTGACGCAGCTCGGAATTAGGACGTCAACGCGAGAGGGAAGCGGAGACTATTGTTTAGTTTGCTGATATGTGGGGAGGAGTTTAATGGGGACAATAGAAAACCTCTCAGTACGTGGCAGCTTATCCTGACGGACATTGGGTTATTCTTATTCAGACTCTGTTCACACTGACATTATGGCGGTATTGTGCCAGAGCTCTTGTATCACCATCCTGTACTAAGTCAGTCACCCATAGACCTATAATGGGGTGAGAGGCGCAGCATGCAATGTGGTTCCTGCCCTCACAACAAGGCAGAGCCCGGTGATGCACTGCCCAGTCCTGTTGTATATGTGGATGATACATCGTAGGATCCAGCACAGGCGTTGGCAGCGGTGCTAGAGGCGTGTCCTAAACCATTGACGGTCAGCTACATATCTGCGGCGGAGGTGGTGCTAGAATAAGGCGTGTCCTAAACCGTCATCAATGGAAACCACCCTAATAGCCAGAGATCGGCGGTGGTGGTACTAGAAGCGTGTCCTAAACCATTGCCGATCACCAATGGAAACCGCCCTAATAGCTATAGATCGGCGGTGGTGGTACTAGAAGCGTGTCCTAAACCATTGCCGATCACCAATGGAAACCACCCTAATAGCTATAGATCGGCGGTGGTGGTACTAGAAGCGTCCTAAACCATTGCCGATCACCAATGGAAACCACCCTAGTAGCTACATATCGGTGGTGGTGCTAGAATAAGGCGTGTCCTAAACCATTGCCGATCACCAATGGAAACCACCCTAGTAGCTACATATTGGTGGTGGTGCTAGAGGCGTGTCCTAAACCATTGCCTATCACCAATGGAAACCGCCCTAGTAGCTACATATCGGCGGTGGTGCTAGAATAAGGCGTGTCCTAAACCATTGCCGATCACCAATGGAAACCACCCTGGTAGCTACATATTGGTGGTGGTGCTAGAGGCGTGTCCTAAACCATTGCCTATCACCAATGGAAACCACCCTAGTAGCTACATATTGGTGGTGGTGCTAGAGGCGTGTCCTAAAACAATGCCGATCACCAATGGAAACCGCCCTAGTAGCTACATATCGGCGGTGGTGCTAGAATAAGGCGTGTCCTAAACCATTGCCGATCACCAATGGAAACCACCCTGGTAGCTACATATTGGTGGTGGTGCTAGAGGCGTGTCATAAACCATTGCCGATCACCAATGGAAACCGCCCTGGTAGCTACATATCGGTGGTGGTGCTAGAATAAGGCGTGTCCTAAACCATCGCCAGTCAACCGCCCTGTTAGCTACATGTTATGGTGGTGCAGGGTACTGTGGCCTTGTCCCAGCCAGTGAGTGATATAGCAGTACCTGATGGTACCTGGATGCAGCTATGACCACTGGGGCATAACTAGAAGTGGCTGGGCCCCATAGCAAACTTTCAGTTGGGCCCCCAGACTGACCACTAAGCCGTCAAGTGTAGTTATAGCTGTAAGTGCTGGTCAGGAGTGCTTGTAGTTAAAGAGACCCGAAAGGCTTGCTAAGCCACCATGTCCTGCGGAGAATGACAGCTCAGGGTCCAGTGTATTGCAGGAGTGGGACAATAGACCCCCTGATGTGGTGGGCCCCATAGCAGCTGCTATGGCTGCTACAGTGGTGGTTACACCCCTGGTTACAACATCTATCAAATATAGAAAGACATCGGCACTACTCACATGGGAAGTGTTTGCTGAGTCCTCTAGTCCATTCGCAGATCCCTACACGATGGTGCTCAGTGACTCCAGATGGCAACAGTCCCAGATTCAGCACATTCAAATAATTAGAAGAATGGTCATCGCCCTTCATCTCCGGTAAAATAGCAATCCTTTATTGAATATATATGGCATGAGGACGCAGACCTTAGCATCGCCCAAGTCTGCGTCCACGTCCTCATGCTGTACATATTCAATAAAGATTTGCTTTACTGGAGGTAAAGGGCCGTGACTGTTCTTATTACCATTTAAATGAGCACACTAAGGGTCCTACTAGACTAAGTGATTTTTAGTTTCCACCAATAAATGATTGCAGACTAGCGCTTTTGGGAACGACCTGAAATCATTCACCATAAAACACAGAACAGACCGTTTATACACTCTAGTATACGAACTATTGTAATTATGAAGGAATAATGCATACATATACCGAAAGATTTGTGAAAGATGAGAAAAGAAATATCGATTTTATTGTCGGCTTAAAGGGAATCCGTCAGCTCCCGGACACTACCTAAGGTGTTGACAGTGTGCTGTAGCTCGCAGTCCCCCAGTGAGCATGGTGCCTTTTTGGTAATTTTCCGCGCAGCGGAATATGTACAATCTTATGTCTCCTACTGTCACAGAGCAGTTGTTTGTGTCACACTTGTCATGCATCCTCCTCCCTCTTCATGAATAATCAATGCTGCCCGGCCTCCTGCTCGCTCAGCTGTCAGATTGCAGATCAGTCCTCTGTAGGCAGGTTATGTCTGAAAGAATCTTTCCTCTGTAATGTGTTGGAGCTGTGGTCCAGGGGTAACTCACCTGCCTAGAGACCTGCCAGCAATTCATTCTCTGGTTTGAATCCCCTGATGGAAATTAAATAGATGTTTGTTTGTTTTTCTCATTATTGTATCATTTTTAAGGCTATGTTCACACACAGTATTTTTGCTCAGTATTTTGGAACCAAAACCAGGATTGAGAACACAGAAAGGCTATGTTCTCACACTGTTGAAATTGAGCAGATGGCCGTCATTTAATGGCAAATATCGGACGTTGTTTTTTTAAACAAAAACAGTAATTATTTGCCATTAAATGACCGCCATCCACCCAATTTCAACAGTGTGTGTACATAGCCTTTCAGTGTTTTCAATCCACTTCTGGTTTTGGTTGCAAAATACTGAGCAAAAATACTGTGTGTGTGTGTGAACATAGCCTTAAAAATGATACAATAATGAGGAAAAAAAGACATCTATTTAATTTCCATCAGGGGATTCAAACCAGAGAATGAACTGCTGGCAGGTCTCTAGACAGGTGAGTTACCCCTGGACCACAGCTCCAACACATTACAGAGGAAAGATTCTTTCAGACATAACCTGCCTACAGAGGACTGATCTGCAATCTGACAGCTGAGCGAGCAGGAGGCCGGGCAGCATTGATTATTCATGAAGAGGGAGGAGGATGCATGACAAGTGTGGCACGACAACAGCTCTGTGACAGTAGGGGACATAAGATTGTACATAATCCACTGCACGGAAAATTACCAAAAAGGCACCATGCTCACTGGGGGGCTGCCAGCACCTTAGGTAGTGCCCGGGAGCTGACGGATTCCCTTTAAAAGATAAACAACGTACAAACACATTTTTGTTAGTGTTTTTTATCTTTGCATACACACGGAAAGATTGTCGCTTAAATACGAACGATTTAACGTTTTTTCACAATAATCTTTCGGTGTAATGGGCCCTAACTCTTCCCTCACACAGAAATGTTTAATCACATCTTAATTTTGCCTAAAATTTTTCTTTTTGGCAAGTTTCTGGCCTTTTCTCATTTTTATGGCGATCTGGCTCAGTAGCAAAGAGCCAGAGGGAAATGAATCTTTGAAGCCATCCTATGGAACAGTTCTAATCATGCAGTTCTTCCATTGAGCCGCAAGATGGAGGGAGGCAACTTACACTGTCCGGTCTGTCCGATAATCTGGCGTTGGACCTAATAAAGTTTACAGAGAGCCGGAGGCATCACTAGGTACAGACACAAGCTTTCTGCAGCCTCCAGTGCTCCATGAAACAAAGAGAGCGGGCCCGTGGGAAGAATGGGGGGCTTGGCAAAGTGATTCTATTAGGGTGTGTTTACACAGAGAGATTTATCTGCCAAAGCCAGGAATGGATTTGAAAAGAGGAGAAATCTCAGTCTTTCCTTTATACTCAGTTTCTGGCTTTCTTTTACAAAATATGTTTACATAGAAGATAGATGATTACAGCTAGACAGATAGATGGATAGAAAATAAATAGATGTATAGATATAATAGAATAGAGCTAGTTACAGACAGATAAATAGAATAGACCTAGCTACAGACAGAATGCAGCTAGGCATATAGATATGTTGCAAACTTACGACTACTGTTTTTATTGAAAAAGAAGGATTGAAGACTGGAGATGAGTGAACCAAACTTCACAAACCGAGATTCAATATGAACTTTGCAAAAAAAGATGGCGGCGGCAACATTTAATACACATAGAAAACAACAAAAAAAGGGTATGCTTACCTGTCTGTGCTCCCGCAGTGTCCTCCTATGGGTCTCCAGTGTCCCCTCCAGATTGCAGCCGCCTCCAGCCCTCTCAGCCAATCACTGATTTTATTCCAAGATGCTAACAGTATACCAAATAGAAAGGAGCGAGGCTGTATGAGATCAGCAAATCTTGATGGCTTTTCTATGGTAACAGCACCACCCTTGTCTGTGGCGGGGTGCGGCTTTGCAAGTCATTGCAGCACAAGGTACAGTCACCCATAGAGATGGCCCTTGTGTAGTTTATAAAAGCAGTATATATGCAGTGCTCGTATGTGCTTTTCTACAGTATGGCATAGCAAGACAATCCGACCATTGTCTCTAGAAGGGACAGTGCCACATCAGTGATTGGCTAAGCGGGCTGTCACTCTCATCTCGCTGCCTGGCGGTATCCCATCTCAGTCAGTGCTTAGCTGAGCGGCCTGTCACTCCTGAGGTTATAGTCAGCTCACATATGTGTGTTCCACTGGCCAAAGCACATCGAGATGAGTGTACAGGTCCAACGATTGCCAACTGTGATCCACGTAAAACAATACTAAACAAGTGACGGTCCCAGCATTCCAGAATAAATCAAAATTCAGTCTTTTATTTCACAGCAAAAAGAAGTTAAAAGGTCATGTTAAAGCAAACCTCTAGCATTGTCTTGAGACATGTTGCCAATGTGATAGTAAACCGTAACGCAGTGTGAATATATGGCAATAGCTCTCTATGCCCACTAATAGAATAACAAGGGCCACACCTATAAAGTCCAGAGTTTTTCACAAATTAGTGCCTTCCAGGTTGCAATATGATACAATGTAAAATATATACAGACTTCTGGCATAATATTAAAAGGGAGATACCACTCTTAATGGCTGCAGAAGATTCAGGGGGGCACCTACCTACTGGGGGCACTTGTCTATCTACTGGAGCAACCTGCCCTCCTAATAAGAAAAACCTACTCCTCCCTTAACCCACTTCACTGTGTGAGACACCAGGATAGGGGGGGGGGGAGGGGGTTCTTATTACAGTTTGGGCCACTGTATAAGGGGAAAGGTAAGTAGGGAGTTGGAAAAATGCAAAGCCTACCATGTTTCTGGAGAGGTGAGTCATGGCTGGAAGAAATCATCTGGGTCAGGTGGATAAGAAAGGGGAAAGTGAAAAACTCCAGTTGGAGAAGATGCCCCTGTTAGTTACTGGATGTAATTGTACTGTAGTCTTTTACAGGGTTTATATGGTCTCATAAGTAGAAACCACTAAATATTATATATGTCTTCCATAGTCCGACAAAATGAATAAATAATTCTTTAAAATCAACTGGTGCCAGAGATTTGTAATTTCTTTCTAATAAAAAATATCCAGTTCAGTACTTATGAGCCGCTGTATGTCCTGCAGGAAGTGGTGTATTCTCTACAGTCTGATGAGCAGGAGAGGTTTTCCATGGGGATTTGCTCTGGGGGATACTGCTCTGGACAGTTCCTGACATGGACAGAGGTGGCAGCAGAGAGCACTGTGTCAGACTGGAAAGAAAACACCACTTCCTGCAGGACATGCAGTAGCTGATAAGTATTGGAAGACTTAAAGAAGTAAATTACAAATATATATATCTCTATGGCAAGTTAAATGAAATGTACACCTGGCCTGCTCTTCCTCTTCCCCGTTTACGGAAGGAGGGGGTGGTTAAAGGGCTTTGCATACAGCACTGACCTTATATTTTCAAATCACTATGACAAGTACCTGTATGTACCATGCTGCAGAGGGCGGCTAAAGATGAGGTGTCATGGACTGTACTGTATGCATAAAACGGGAAGAAGAAAAGACTATGGTCTATGGTAAAAAAAGACTATGGTCTATGGTAAGAAAAGATTATGGTCTCTGGTAAGAAAAGACTATGGTCTATGGTAAGAAAAGACTGGTCTATGGTAAGAAAAGACTGGTCTATGGTAAGAAAAGACTATGGTCTATGGTAAGAAAAGACTATGGTCTATGGTAAAAAAAGACTATGGTCTATGGTAAGAAAAGATTATGGTCTATGGTAAGAAAAGACTGGTCTATGGTAAGAAAAGACTGGTCTATGGTAAGAAAAGACTGGTCTATGGTAAGAAAAGGCTATGGTCTATGGTAAAAAAAGGCTATGGTCTATGGTAAGAAAAGGCCATGGTCTATGGTAAGAACAGACTATGGTCTATGGTAAGAAAAGGCTATGGTCTATGGTAAGAAAAGACTGGTCTATGGTAAGAAAAGACTATGGTCTATGGTAAGAAAAGACTATGGTCTATGGTAAAAAAAGACTATGGTCTATGGTAAGAAAAGATTATGGTCTATGGTAAGAAAAGACTATGGTCTATGGTAAGAAAAGACTGGTCTATGGTAAGAAAAGACTATGGTCTATGGTAAGAAAAGGCTATGGTCTATGGTAAGAAAAGACTGGTCTATGGTAAGAAAAGACTGGTCTATGGTAAGAAAAGACTATGGTCTATGGTAAGAAAAGGCTATGGTCTATGGTAAGAAAAGACTGGTCTATGGTAAGAAAAGACTATGGTCTATGGTAAGAAAAGACTGGTCTATGGTAAGAAAAGACTGGTCTATGGTAAGAAAAGACTATGGTCTATGGTAAGAAAAGGCCATGGTCTATGGTAAGAAGAGACTATGGTCTATGGTAAGAAAAGGCTATGGTCTATGGTAAGAAAAGACTGGTCTATGGTAAGAAAAGACTATGGTCTATGGTAAGAAAAGACTATGGTAAGAAAAGACTATGGTCTATGGTAAGAAAAGACTGGTCTATGGTAAGAAAAGACTATGGTAAGAAAAGACTATGGTCTATGGTAAGAAAAGACTGGTCTATGGTAAGAAAAGGCTATGGTCTATGGTAAGAAAAGGCTATGGTCTATGGTAAGAAAAGACTGGTCTATTGTAAGAAAAGGCTATGGTAAGAAAAGACTGGTCTATGGTAAGAAAAGGCTATGGTCTATGGTAAGAAAAGACTGGTCTATGGTAAGAAAAGACTATGGTCTATGGTAAGAAAAGACTATGGTCTATGGTAAGAAAAGACTGCTCTATTGTAAGAAAAGACTATGGTCAGAAAAGACTATGGTCTATGGTAAGAAAAGACTATGGTCTATGGTAAGAAAAGACTGGTCTATGGTAAGAAAAGACTATGGTCTATGGTAAGAAAAGACTGGTCTATGGTAAGAAAAGACTATGGTCTATGGTAAGAAAAGGCCATGGTCTATGGTAAGAAAAGACTGGTCTATGGTAAGAAAAGGCTATGGTCTATGGTAAAAAAAGGCTATGGTCTATGGTAAGAAAAGGCCATGGTCTATGGTAAGAAGAGACTATGGTCTATGGTAAGAAAAGGCTATGGTCTATGGTAAGAAAAGACTATGGTCTATGGTAAGAAAAGACTGGTCTATGGTAAGAAAAGACTGGCCTATGGTAAGAAAAGGCTATGGTCTATGGTAAGAAAAGACTGGTCTATGGTAAGAAAAGGCTATGGTCTATGGTAAGAAAAGGCTATGGTCTATGGTAAGAAAAGACTATGGTCTATGGTAAGAAAAGACTGGTCTATGGTAAGAAAAGGCTATGGTAAGAAAAGACTGGTCTATGGTAAGAAAAGGCTATGGTCTATGGTAAGAAAAGACTGGTCTATGGTAAGAAAAGACTATGGTCTATGGTAAGAAAAGACTATGGTCTATGGTAAGAAAAGACTGGTCTATGGTAAGAAAAGACTGGTCTATTGTAAGAAAAGACTGGTCTATGGTCAGAAAAGACTATGGTCTATGGTAAGAAAAGACTATGGTCTATGGTAAGAAAAGACTATGGTCTATGGTAAGAAAAGGCTATGGTCTATGGTAAGAAAAGACTGGTCTATGGTAAGAAAAGGCTATGGTCTATGGTAAAAAAAGGCTATGGTCTATGGTAAGAAAAGGCCATGGTCCATGGTAAGAAGAGACTATGGTCTATGGTAAGAAAAGGCTATGGTCTATGGTAAGAAAAGACTGGTCTATGGTAAGAAAAGACTATGGTCTATGGTAAGAAAAGACTATGGTAAGAAAAGACTATGGTCTATGGTAAGAAAAGACTGGTCTATGGTAAGAAAAGACTATGGTAAGAAAAGACTATGGTCTATGGTAAGAAAAGACTGGTCTATGGTAAGAAAAGGCTATGGTCTATGGTAAGAAAAGGCTATGGTCTATGGTAAGAAAAGACTGGTCTATTGTAAGAAAAGGCTATGGTAAGAAAAGACTGGTCTATGGTAAGAAAAGGCTATGGTCTATGGTAAGAAAAGGCTATGGTCTATGGTAAGAAAAGACTGGTCTATGGTAAGAAAAGACTATGGTCTATGGTAAGAAAAGACTATGGTCTATGGTAAGAAAAGACTGCTCTATAGTAAGAAAAGACTATGGTCTATGGTCAGAAAAGACTATGGTCTATGGTAAGAAAAGACTATGGTCTATGGTAAGAAAAGACTGGTCTATGGTAAGAAAAGACTATGGTCTATGGTAAGAAAAGGCTATGGTCTATGGTAAGAAAAGACTGGTCTATGGTAAGAAAAGGCTATGGTCTATGGTAAAAAAAGGCTATGGTCTATGGTAAGAAAAGACTATGGTCTATGGTAAGAAAAGACTATGGTAAGAAAAAACTATGGTCTATGGTAAGAAAAGACTGGTCTATGGTAAGAAAAGGCTATGGTCTATGGTAAGAAAAGGCTATGGTCTATGGTAAGAAAAGACTGGTCTATGGTAAGAAAAGACTAGTCTATGGTAAGAAGAGACTATGGTCTATGGTAAGGAAAGGCTATGGTCTATGGTAAGAAAAGACTATGGTCTATGGTAAGAAAAGATTATGGTCTATGGTAAGAAAAGACTGGTCTATGGTAAGAAAAGACTATGGTCTATGGTAAGAAAAGACTATGGTCTATGGTAAGAAAAGACTATGGTCTATGGTAAGAAAAGACTGGTCTATGGTAAGAAAAGACTGGTCTATGGTAAGAAAAGACTGGTCTATGGTAAGAAAAGACTGGTCTATTGTAAGAAAAGACTATGGTCTATGGTAAGAAAAGACTATGGTCTATGGTAAGAAAAGACTATGGTCTATGGTAAGAAAAGACTATGGTCTATGGTAAGAAAAGACTGGTCTATGGTAAGAAAAGACTGGTCTATGGTAAGAAAAGACTGGTCTATGGTAAGAAAAGACTGGTCTATTGTAAGAAAAGACTATGGTCTATGGTAAGAAAAGACTATGGTCTATGGTAAGAAAAGACTATGGTCTATGGTACTGCATTTATATAAGCTGCTATGGTCACCATTTAAAAAAAAAGCCAGGTGGTGCCAGATACATGTATTTTTGGTGTTCTGCTGTTACTCCAGTAACTCTTTACGTCGGGCATTATCTGACTTAATAATGTCTTGTCTGCTAGTTTAAACGGTTTACCACTAGGTGGCATATAGATTGGACATAGTGACTTGGTAGCGTTACTTACAGAACAACTGCTTTGGAGTGGACTTATGTGTATTAAAGGAAGAAAGTAGTTGTTACTCTGTTTAGATTTAGCTATTTTTGTTAAAAACTGAACAATAGATTGTTCACCTATAGAGAACATTCCCTATAATGGAGTCACTGGAGGAGGTTATCTGTACCCTGATTTCTAGTTAGGCCGTATTCACACGTTCCATGTTCCGTACGGAACACGGACGTGGAAGGCCTGTACCAGATTCTATCCCCCGCACGGCAGCATCTCTTATATGCTGCAGGGAGCGAGGTAACTGTACAGATACTGTATGTGCCGCGCTGTACTGACGGAGCTGTGTGGTTCTGTCATTACAGCATGGCGCATATCTGTATCATCAAGCCCTCCAACCAGAGGGTAACATTGTGTTGATGTACAGGCAGGAGTACCAAATGATGTGTATCCATGATGAAACATGTTATGGGAGGTTGTGTCAAGATCCTACTGAAGGTTGAATGTAAATGATCTGGGGCCTAAATTCACCTATTACACCAGTCTAGCAGAGGTGGTATTCCTGAATTTTGGCAGATCAGCAAATTATGCCATCAGTGTACTGCAAGGAGACAGCCACCAATACACTGCGTTCACACTACGTATATATCAGTCATTATTGTGGTCCTCATATTGCAACCAAAACCAGAAGTGAATTCAAAACACAGAAAGGATCTGTTCACACAATGTTGAAATTGAGTGGATGGCCGCCATATAACAGTAAATAACGGCCATTATTTCAATATAACAGCCGTTGTTTTAAAATAACAGCAAATATTTGCCATTAAATGGCGGCCATCCACTCAATTTAAACATTGTGTGAACAGATCCTTTCTGTGTCTTTAATCCACTCCTGGTTCTGGTTGCTATATGAGGACCACAATACTGACTAAAATATACGTAGTGTGAACCCAGCCCCCGGGTGTGTGTACACTGCGGAATACGCAATCCTGACGGAATATCCGTCAAGGAATTCCGCAGCTCGCACATGCTCGCAGGCGCTAGTGGCCACACGCATCTCTGTTGCTCCCATAGATTCCATTCTAGGGTTTGCCAGATTCTGCCGTCCGCCCATAAAATGAACTCATTCTTCGGGCGGACAGTGGAATCTGGCAGACCATAGAATGAAGCCTATGGGAACATGCCTTTGAACGTGGCATGGTTGTTGGTGCCAGAAGGGCTGGTCTGAGTATTTCAGAAACTGCTGATCTACTGGGATTTTCACACACAACCATCTCTAGGGTTTACAGAGAATGGTCCGAAAAAGAAAAAACATCCAGTGAGCGGCAGTTCTGTGGGCGGAAATGCCTTGTTGATGCCAGAGGTCAGAGGAGAATGGGCAGACTGGTTCGAGCTGATAGAAAGGCAACAGTGACTCAAATAGCCAACCGTTACAACCAAGGTAGGAAGAAGAGCATCTCTGAACGCACAGTACCGCCAACTTTGAGGCAGATGGGCTACAGCAGCAGAAGACCACACCGGGTGCCACTCCTTTCAGCTAAGAACAGGAAACTGAGGCTACAATTTGCACAAGCTCATCGAAATTGGACAGTAGAAGATTGGAAAAACGTTGCCTGGTCTGATGAGTCTCGATTTCTGCTGCAACATTCGGATGGTAGGGTCAGAATTTGGCGTCAACAACATGAAAGCATGGATCCATCCTGCCTTGTATCAACGGTTCAGGCTGGTGGTGGTGGTGGTGGTGTCATGGTGTGGGGAATATTTTCTTGGCACTCTTTGGGCCCCTTGGTACCAATTGAGCATCGTTGCAACGCCACAGCCTACCTGAGTATTGTTGCTGACCATGTCCATCCCTTTATGATCACAATGTACCCAACATCTGATGGCTACTTTCAGCAGGATAATGCGCCATGTCATAAAGCTAGAATCATCTCAGACTGGTTTCTTGAACATGACAATGAGGTCACTGTACTCCAATGGTTTCCACAGTCACCAGATCTCAATCCCATAGAGCATCTTTGGGGTGTGGTGGAACGGGAGATTGGCATCATGGATGTGCAGCCGACAAATCTGCGGCAACTGTGTGATGCCATCATGTCAATATGGACCAAAATGTCTGAGGAAGCTTCCAGCACCTTGTTGTATCTATGCCACCAAGAATTGAGGCAGTTCTGAAGGCAAAAGGGGGTCCAACCCGTTACTAGCATGGTGTACCTAATAAAGTGGCCGGTGAGTGTATATATATATATATATATATATATATATATATTATATCTCACAAAAACTTTAGTCACACATTCAGTCGTTTTTCAGGACCGTATATGATGTCTGTAATCATCCACAAACTGCAGAGTATTTATCCGTGTTGCATCCATAGGCCATGTTGACACAACGTATGTTTTGTATAAATCACGGCTGTTGTTGCAATTTGCAACAACGAACGGCCGTGATTTATACAAAACATACGTTGTATGTACATGAATGGAATCACGACCGGAGCGTCGTGCAGCTGTTATTAATTGAATAGCAGCCGCAAAGAACATGTCAGTTCACACAGTGGAGCATGCGGCTGTGTGCAGCGGTGAATTGGGATGTGGGCGCACACTGATGCGCATCCAAATTCATCAGAAATGAAGATCATCAGGACAGTCCTGCAGTACTGGCCGGGATAATCTTCAGTAACACTGGACTTCTGTGACCCAGCCGATGAACATGTATGGCCATGTTCTGTGAACATGACCATAATCTGTATTTTTTGAGGACGGGCAAAAAGTGGAAGGTGATAAATAAGTGGCAATGGTTTAAAATGTTTACTCCTCCAAATTGTTCATGGATGTTACGAATGTTTCATCTGTAAAAATTAGGGATCTGCAAAAATTACAGATGCTCCCATAGACTCCCACGAAACAATCTGTGCCACAATTACGGCCTGTATTAGAGCTTGTGAGTAATTTTTTACGGATGCAGTTTTGTGGATCAGTGAATATACAGACAGTGTGAACTGCCCAGCTGAAATCAATGGGCCTTGCTTCTGCTCATGCTCAGTGAAAAAACTGATGAGAACTGTAAACTTGCGAACGGATATAAACAGAAATACCTTTTGTTTAGATTCATCCTCATTGACTATAATGCAAAAAAAAATGGAAGTGCAAACGGAAAAAAACTGAAAAAAAAATGCTGCAAACAATATTTTTTTCTTCATTCACAAAGACGTAACTTGAACGGATTGCATGCAAATGGAACACAATTAGGTCGAACGGAGCACACTGATATTTCATTGAAATCTATGAGGATTTTAACGGATCCGCCAGTATCCATTTTGCTTACTTCAAAACGGAAAAGGTTGACAGAATGGCGCCGGGTGATCAAACACTGATGTGAACATAGCCGAAGACAGCACAGGATTTAGCATCAGAAGACCTGAAGTCCCAAATACACCCAATCAAAACGGGATGAAGTTGTAATGCCACCACTTACTTACAGAACAGACTATTTTTCTGAAAGTTGGAGAAAAACTTATATGAACAATGGCACGGTCAGAAACCAAGCGTGTAGCACTTAAGAGCTTTATTCCAGAGAAAAATGCTCCAACCTTACTTTGGTTACTGTTAGAAACAGAGTTACTTTTGTTGGGGATTTTAACAATGACTGAATTACATCACTGGAATTAACAAAAGAGAGAGCCCACAGTGATCGGACGACTACATTTTATATTTTTCTCCTGAACAAATATTTGAAGTCAGTGCAAGCCGACACATCTACAACAACCTGTAACACTGAATGCATCTTCATTGTCCTGGGAGGTGTGAGATACGAGGTCACAGGGCTCATTTATCCAGTACATTTGAAAGGACAGATACTTTTTAGTTTTGCGGAGGTTAGAGGTTCGCTCATCTCCAGTTGCTACCAAGTTCTAAAGGAGTTATTTCTTTTCAAGACACGGTAAAATGACGTTCAACATCTGATGTGTTCTATGTTCTATTGTATATACATATGGGTCTGTGAGATTTGGAAATCAATGCATTGTACATTTTTTTTCACAAATATTTAAATTCTACACAGCATCTCAGCTTTTTTAATATTGAGGTTGTACGAGGGGGTGCTGGCTTTTCTCAGAAAGAAACGAGATAGGAAAATGAAACTTTACATTTATTCCACATACTTTCCTCTGATGTCAGCACACTTCTTACATTGGTATTCCAAATTCTGTAAGCTTTGCAAAAAGAAGGAATTCAGTTGTGCCCCAAACCAGTCATCCGTAGCAGCCATGGTATGAAATTTGGTTCCCTTAAGGTTTGGAAACAGATGATAGTTAGTGGGAGCTAGATCTGGTAAATAAGGTGGGTGGTCAACCAGTTGGAAGCCTAGCTCCACCAGTTTTGCCGTGGTCGCTTGTGCGGTGTGAGCGGAGGCGGTGTCTTGCAGGAACAAGATTCCCTTGGACAGCTTGCCATGCCCTTTGATCTTCAGAGCTGACTCCAATTGGTCCAAAAGTTCACTGTAATACCTTGCATTGATGACTGAACCCTTTTGAAGGTAGTCCACTAGCAGCACACCCTCCTTATCCCAGAACACAGACACCATCACCTTAGTGGCTGATTTTTGCAGCCTGAATTTCTTTGGACAAGGAGAACCACTGTGCTGCCACTCCTTGGTTTCAGGGTCATACAAATAAATCCAGGGCTCATCCATAGTGACCAGGAGATCCAGGAAGTTCTTATCAGTCCGGAAAGGGTGACAAATGGACGGGAAGTTTTTACTCACATGTTTTCTGATCTGTTGTCAAACATTTGGGGACTCACTTTGCAGATGGCTTCTTCATGTTCAAATGTTTATGGATAATGACATCAACATATTCACGAGAAATCCCCATGATGTCTGCTATTCCTTTAGCTGAAATTTGCTGATTCTCCAGTATGAGGTTGTGCACAGCATCGATGATCTCAGGGACAACAGCCACTCTCGTCCAGGACGTTCCTCATCATTGGGGCTGAAGTGACCTGTTTTAAATTTTTACATGTAGAATATGAAGAGCATTGTTCCCCAATGCCTGCAACATATCACCATGAATATCCTTTGCGGACTTTTCCTGCAGAAACAAGAATTATATCACTCCCCTGCTCTCATTTGCTGTGAATATCGCCTTAGACTCCGCCATTTAGTTTTTCTGCATGCCTAGATCGCTGTTGCCATAAGCTACATACACAAAATTTTGAAAACGTATATTAGACACATAAGGCTTTCATATGATGTAACATTCATTCCCATAGAAACATAAAAAGAACACAATCAGCAGCCCCTCGTATTACCCATGAGAAATTATTTTAAAGGGGTAGTGCGGCGCTAAACAATTATTCACAAAATAACACACATTACAAAGTTATACAACTTTGTAATGTGTGTTATGTAAGTGAATGGCCCCCTTCTCCGTGTTCCCCCCACCCACGCTAGACACGGAAGTGTGGTGCATTATACTTACCGCATTCGTGTCGACCCCCGTCCGCCATCTTGTCACAATGATGTCACCTTCAGAGTGGAAGGATATATCTCTCCATCAAGAACCTGAAACCTAATGAACCATCAGCAAAGCTAGGCCAAACATGGATTTGTCATTTCACCTCTACTAGCAACGCATCTCAAAAAAGCTAGGACAGAGGCAACAGGCTGGAAAAGTGATTGGTATTATTAAAAAACTTTTTTTTTTAAATTGGGATTGTACCTAAAGGGGTATTCTCAGCTTATTATCCCCTATCCATAGGAAAAGGGATACCAGGCTGATCAATGGAGGTGCAACTGCTGGGACCTGCATCAATGACTAGAATAGGGACACAATCGTCCCTGAAATGAATAGAGTACATACCACTCCTATGCTTCATACATTCTCTGTGGGGTGGTCAGACTCCCACTCAGGAGCTTGCTATCCTCTATCTTATTGAATTATTGTATGGAAAGCAAATTGTTCTAGTCATTCTGCATATAATAAATATAGCAAGTACTGCCCCGAACTGTGGCTTGTGTACTTGGTCTGGCTGTTTGCCAGGAGATTAAAGGCCGGTCACAAACTAACATCAGTGTCAACTACCATGCCAAATCCTGCCAGAATTTTTATGTAAATTGTACTTTACAAGCAGAGACAGCTTTATCTGGTACTCATGTGGTAAAATACAGATCTATCACCTACAAAAAAAGGAATAGAATGTGATGCTTTAGTATGCTTATCAGCCACCACGAGGATGGATCCCGAACCACGACATGGAGTGGCCAGATGTTGCAGTAATCCCGTCGGTTAGTTTTATACATGGCACAGGTGTTGCAGTAAACATACTCTTTTACATCTTTTTCATGATTAAGCCACCAAAAGAATATTTGTGTTTTCCTAAAAAGTTTTGTGACCCGCTAGTCTGGAGTCATTAATCTACTGTAACACTTTAACCCTACTGTTTCTGAAGCATAACGTCAGTACGCAAAGAATCAGGGCAATCTCTTAGATTCATGTTAGACAGCCCTAGCCCACCTGTAAACGAGTGCCGCTCCTGGTTTTTGACGCTTGTTTACATGGCCTTCACAAGCCTCGATCAATAGGGGCGGCCTTCTACTGCTATCAGACATCGGCCGGTGACCTTTCAACAGGTCCGATTAACCGACAAATAACAATTTTCTCATTCATCAGCTGATCACCAGCCCTATAACACAGAGTAATCGGATGTTAATAGCCCCATAAAATAGGGCCCTTATCCTTTTCGTATATCATCAAGGAAGTCCTTGTGAACCCCCTACCCCCAGGATCTAGGAAGGAGACTTGTTGGTGAGAAGGATTTATTGGAACCACATCCCACAAATTGTTTAAAGGGGTACTATGATCATTTTCAATTTTTTATATATTGCTGCCCTTGAATAGAAGGGTATTTTATTTTTACCTAACCACGCTCCCCACGGTCCTCATGCTGCATATTCGGGTCCTCCACTGACCCGTCTCAGCAGTGACAGCCTGCTCCTCAGCCAATCACTGCCTGAAGCGGGACAACCCTGCGGCCAGTAATTGACTGAGCCAGCTGCCCAGACGAGTCTGTCTCAGAAGTAGACATGCATAAGCCTGGGCTGCTTTTACAAATTAGAAATAGGTGCACTCGTACATGTATTG
This sequence comes from Dendropsophus ebraccatus, assembly GCF_027789765.1. NCBI lineage: Eukaryota > Metazoa > Chordata > Amphibia > Anura > Hylidae > Dendropsophus > Dendropsophus ebraccatus. Next base: position 15,325,899 of record NC_091464.1, read on the forward strand.
CTTCCTAGAACACACCAAGGAAAACACATTTAAAAAATGGAATGTCAAAATGTATTTTTGATAATGATTGGGATTGTTCACAAACATGTTTTTTAAGACATGTCATAGTGCCCTCATTGGGAAAGGCTTGGTTTGACAGGTGATGTCTTCTGTAATCTGAGTTTTTACTCTGGCTAAAACCACCATGATTACTTGTTTTAGCTGGGATCCATTTCTCCTCCCATAAGTTAAATAGGCCCACTTCCCCCATTAGAAGGACAGTCCTTAGATAACCTCCCATAGAATAGGTACACAGACTTAGGCTATGTTCACACAACGTAAGTTCCATAGGAATCACGGCCGTTGTTGCAACTACGGAACTTACGTTGTGCTGAAGGCTGAGGGAACCCCAGCTGGAGTGTATACACATAGTATACACTCCGGCTGGGATCCCTAACGGCGCCGCGAGAAACTGACATGTGTGTTTTCTGCGGCCGCTATTTAATGAATAACGGCCGCAGAAAACCCTGTGAGTTCACACAATGGAGCGCGTGGCTCCGGCCGCACGCTCCATTGTGAGCAGTGGGATGCGCAGGCATCAGAACTCCGCAGCGCTAAAGATGATCTTTTCTGAGACAGGCCGGGTCACGGAACAGCCAGTCTCTTACAGCATCTGAACATAGCCTTAGGCTTCATTCACACATCCTGGATCCGCAACCACGGACAATTTTAGGGACCACTGAAGTGAATGCAGCCATTCACATGATCTGTGTCACGAGCGAAAAAATAAGACATGTCCTAGTGCGGATCGCTGCACGGATCACAGTCTGTCTATTGCCATCTATGCCCATGAGTTATGCTGTAAAGCATGTCTCTAAATGCTGTTAAGAACAGCCCAGGTAAGATGTAATAATGAGAGACTAGAAACATGTTAGAATAAAAAAAAACAAGTTTTTACATCCTCATTTAGGTCACACATTCCCTTTTGTACGATATTGTTACTAATAAAAAGCTCTTGCATTAACCATACACCAAAAATCTCTTGGAGTCAACTGCATTTAACCTTAACCAATACACTCAGTGTTGACCTTTGGCGTACAATAAATTTACTTCCTCTCAGCACATTCAGCTCCAGTTGGCTTTATGCTTTCCATGTTATTGTCAATTTGTCTCCGCGCTTTAATTCGCTGAAGTTAGCAAAACCACATGTAAATACACAAAGCTGCCTTAAAAAAAAAAAAAATCTTCAGATGCTTTATTATTTTTATTTTTTCTACTACCCCTCTAAAGGCCAGTGCTTTGTGGGCTCGTATAAAGAGAGATGTCCTATTGAAAATCAAAGTTAAAGGACCACTGGAAGTTTGCCCAAGGGAAGTTAGTACTTGGCAAGAGAATCAACAGCTAATCAAAACCGTCTGTGTGTTCCACACATTTAGAGATTATATTCATGTGAAAGGAGTAAAAAGAAAATGTTTGGCTTGAATAAAACTGTCGCAGCATAATTGTTTTCCCTTTGATTTTTAATTTGCGAGTATTCAAAGCCTAGTTAGATTAATTTGCCCATCCCAACGTAGTTCTGCATATTTTGAGCATTTTAGTCAATCTAATTTGCCTGTATATATTTTGCAATTACACTAGATTAGTATATCCAAATTAGAGTTTGTTCACCAAAGCCTAGAAAAACAGCTGGTTTTATTTAAAGAGACATTTTCACTATTAATAACAGTATCTCTAAATAACTAGTGACCATGGTAGCCTTGTAGTCATTGGGAATGGTTTTTGTCTGTCCTTTTCTATTTCCATCTACATTTTTGCATTCCAGTTTTGCTCTGTGTTGGCTGGATGTGATATGAAGGTACCTGAAAGGCACTACACTACACTAAGAAAAATGAGAATTTTGCCATTTTTTCATTAAAGTGACTCTGTACCCACAATCTGAACCCCAAACCGCTTGTACCTTCGGATAGCTGCTTATAATCCAAGATCTGTCCTGGGGTACGTTCGGCAGGTGATGCAGTTATTGTCCTAAAAAACAACTTTTAAACTTGCAGCCCTGTGTCAAGTTGGTGTGGCCTAGAGTGTCTGTGCCCTAGGCCTGCAACGCCTCTCCGTCCCGATTATAATAGGTTCTTTTCGGGCGGTAGCACGGGGGCCCTGAGCTCCTGGGGACCCATGGCCACCCAAAATGACTTATACTTTCAGTGGTGTACTGTCTCAGGGCTATAGTTCTGCCATGATTTGCAAAAAAATTCTGCTTTTTTACCACAATTTTGCACAAATCAGGGCATCATGACATTATCTATCCTGTACTATGAACACCATCCTAGTGATACCATAGTTACAGTGGGATTGGGGGGCCCAGGCTTGGTGAACAGCCCAGGGCCTATGGTAAAGTTAATCCGCCCCTGCTCCTATTCATCACTTGTCTGAAGACTGCACAGGTGCTGGATCATTAAGGCCCATGTGCAGTGTTCAAACAAGTGATGAATATGAGAAATCCTGCCTGGGGCATTCCTAGTGATGAAGAGGGCGGGGAGGAGGGACAAAGAGGCATCGCAGGCCTAAGGCACACACACTCTAGGCCAGGCCAATTTGACACAGGGCTGCAAGTTTAAAAGTTGTTTTTTAGGACAATAACTGCATCACCTGCCGAACGGACCCCAGGACAGATCTTGGATTAAAAGCAGCTATCTGATGGTACAAGTGGTTTGGGGGGTCAGATTGTGGGTACAGAGTCACTCTAAAGTGACACACTGCTGACACTGTTAGACACTGATGTATAGAATAAAGATAATGTCAGTTTTACCGTAAAATGCATTTAGTAGACATGGAAACCCCCCAAAGTTTTTTTTCCAATCAAATTTTTTTTTTTTTTTTTTTGGGGGTGGGGGGGTGGGGTGGGAGGAGTCCTCATTCATTTTATGATAGATTAAAAGATGCCATTACAAAGTACAGTTTTTCCTGAAAAAACAAGCCCTTACATGGCCCTGTAGATGGAAAAATAAAAACGCTATAATTCTTAGAGAGGGAGGATGAACAAAACGAGGTTAGTCATGCCAAGGCAATGCAAGTAAGCTACAATCTCGCTGATAGCCGAGTGTAAGCATCCTATTAGACCAAGCAGTACTATAGTCGTTAGTTACGATAGTTACTATGAACGTTTACTCCATCTGATCCCAGCAAATGAACGAACGATGTGGAATTAAACTGAACGATTAGCAAACGACTAACAATGATTTTGGTGTCAGCAAAAAATCAACGACACATGGAAGTTTTCTTGTTGGTCGTATCAACGTTTCCTGCATTTACACCAAACGATTATCGTTTAAATTTAAACAATACAACAATTTTCGATAACTATGATCCCCTAAGGCCCTATTACACAAAGTGATTATCAGTTGTATTTGGCCGATTATTGGCCATTACGGCCGATAATCGCTTAGTTTAATAAAAGGCAATGATCTGATAGTTGTCTTTCAGCGTCTTTTAACATGTTGAAAGACAGATGACGACGATGGCAGTGATCTGCTGCCGACTGACGCTATCTCCTATGGGCTTCCCGGACGATCTAAATATTGTCCGGGGAGCCCCTCCCGCTTGCTGTCGGTGCATGTAATAGCACCGGCAGCGAGCGGGGAACAAGGAGCAAGCGATCGCTTACTTGACAGGTTGGCACTAGCTTGCTCCCTCTGATTGCCTTGTATCATAGGGGTTTAAGAAGACCCTAAGTTATACACGAAAAATCTGCTGACAGGTCCTTTTTAACCCCTTAAGGACAGAGCCTGAAATGGCCTTAAGGATCAGGCCAATTGTCACTTTTGCGTTTTCACTTTTTCCTCCTCGCCTTCTAAGACCCATAACTCTTTCATTTTCCACCTACAGAACCATGTTAGGGCTTGTTTTTTATAGCGCTTTCATTTTTTCCCCTATGGGGTCGTATGGGGTGTCATTTTTTGCACCATGATCTTGTTTTCATTAGTAACAATTTTTTCTAGATCAGACTTATTGATCACTAATTTTTTTATACATAAAAAATAATTTAAAAAAAGCAATCTCTGCGTTTTTTTTTTACCGCTTTTTGTTCACGCTGTTCACCATGCGGGAACCACATTGTTTTATTTTAATTACGCACGCTACGGTATATTATATGTTAATTTACTTTATTATTTTTATGTGTTTTATGTATGAAATGGGAAGGGGGGGTTGATTTTCACTTTTATTGGGGGAGGGACTTTGGACCATTTTTTAAAACTCATTGATTTTTTTTTTTTTTTTACACTTTTTCATGGCCCTTAGGGGACTTTTACACTACTACATTAGATTTCTCACACTGATCTCTGCTATGCCATAGCATAGCAGGGATCAGTGTAGTCTGCCATCTTCTGATAGAGCCTGCCTGTGGCCTGTGGCAGACTCTATCAGAAGATTGGACTGCACGGAGATACGCATTAGACCTCCGGCAGTCATGCAGTGTGATCGCACGCTGCGGGGGTCCCGAAGTGACCGGAGATGGTCTGGTCACCTAAACTTAAACGCCGCGGTCGCAGCCATTGGTCATTGGGGTTAAGGGCCTGGCTGCAGATAGTAGCCGGTCCTCACCGGCTATGGAGCAAGCTCAGCTCCTGAGCCTGCTCCACAGCCCGGGACCCAAGCAGGGGTAAAACATGGATATATACCAGTACATTTCGCTGTGTTCTGTTTACATGGAACAATTTTTATCGACCATCAATAAATAATTAATGGCTGAAAAATAATTCCTGAGGGTCCAATACACATTTTCATCCTAAAGATCTTTGTAACAAATGGAGAGAGGTTTCCATGGTCTATCCACTTATACTGGGTACTGACTGCATGCTACACTATGCTTGCCGTCAAAAGTGATGGAGCCACAATGAACAGGGGCCTGTTTATGGTTATTGACGTTCCACCATCTAACCCCGAAGCCCCCTTACCTTGGTCTCTCCAAATACCGTGCTTGTTGCCTAGTCACAAAGATTTAAAGTGGGAGATAAATCCAATACAAAACTATTAGGAAAAACCTATGAATGCTTCAAATTGTTTCCATAGCTTATATGAAGGTCAGCAGTAGTTTTTGTGTTTGTTTTTTTTGTTATATTTATTGTGTTTTATTGAATTATAGAACATCAACAGATTTCTGCATTATTTTCCGGATTAGCTTACAGAAGTGACCTTGACGAATAAATACATGCCGGCATACTCTCATTGCGGAGCAGAAAAATGATAGTGGTTTGTTTTGCTTTGAATTGTATACGCCTTTCACATTTTATTTCTTTTTATTGTATTTTGTTATTGCACATAAAACCCCTTGAACTCGTCTGCCTCCGGTTTATTTTGCCATGAGTTTATCTGTTCTTCAGTTTCAGCGTTACAAAAGGACGGCCACAAGTATGTTCTCTTACAATGGAAATTATGTGGGGGATAGTACAAGTGAGAATGGTATAGTCAGGTGTGCATAGCAGAGGGAAAAGAAGATGGAATGCCTGTCTCTGTATCGCTATAGAATGATATCATGAATATTGTGCCTCACTTCTTATTGTACTGTTTAGTAAGGCTGGATATGGTTAAAGGAAAGCAAAACATGGTAGACACAAATTCTGAGTAGCCTTTTTCTAGAGAATATGGGGGAATAAAATGCTAAAGCGACTCTGTACCCACAATCTGCCCCCCCCCCCCCCAACCGCTTGTACCTTCGGAGAGCTGCTTTTAATCCAAGATCTGTCCTGAGGTCCGTTCGGCAGGTGATGCAGTTATTGTCCTAAAAACAACTTTTAAACTTGTAGCCCTGTGTCAAATCAGCGTGGCCTAGAGTGTCTGTGCCCTAACTTTGCACTGCCCCTCCGTCTCTCCTCCCCACCCTCTTCATCATTTGGAACACCACTGGCAGGATTTTTTCTATTCCTCTGCACTGAACCCTGCACAGGTGCTTTAAAGATCCAGACCATGTGTCGTGCTCACACAGGTGATGAATAGGAGAATACCTGCCTGGGGCATTCCTAATGATGGAAAGGTTGTGCCAGCTAAATGCATACACACTCTAGGACACGCCAGTCTGACACAGGGCTGCAAGTTTAAAAGTTGTTTTTTAGGAAAATAACTGCATCACCTGCTGAACGGACCCCAGGACAGATCTTGGATTAAAAGCAGCTATCTGACAGTACAAGTGGGTTAGGGGGTCAGGTTGTGAGTACAGAGTCACATTAAAGGGGAAATATCAGCAGGTTATGCTGATAGCCCCCTATTGCATAAGGAAAGTTGAGGAGAAAGGTATATGTCCAATGGGCTGTTAGCAGCGTTATTCTCGGTCCGGAGCACTGTTAGGAGAACTGCCCCGCCCACTTATCATGAGAAGGAGCAGGCTGGCTCACACTCTGGGGGTGAGCAGTGCTTCTAACGGTGCTCCAGACTGAGGATTACACTGCTAACAGCACAGGAATGGCACTAAGGATGAAGGTAAGAGACATACCTTCCTCCTCAGCACCCCACGCACAATAGGGGGCTATCAGCAGGTTAGATTCGTCTAACCTGCTGATAGTTCCCCTTTAACACTGGAATATTTGCCTAAGAGCAATTTACACAGTGTGTACATGTGTGATGTGATTGTGTGCAGTTCTGGGCCACAGGCATCTCAGGGGAGGCATCCTGAAGCTATTAGGTCAATTAAATCTATTGAAGTCAATGGGGGTGAGGGAAGCCAATGGAAGTTTCAGGCCAGTGACAGAAAAAAGGGACCCATTGCCTTCAAAGTGATCCTTTAAACATCAATTTTGAAAACCGGTCTGTTTTTGATTCGTTACAAAAAGAGGTAGGACCTGCACTTATATGGTCTGTTTTTTCAGAATGGAAGCTCCAGTAGAAATGAATGGGACCGTTTTTAACAGATGACATACTGATGCGGAACTGATGCCATACTGATGGTTTCTCTAAAACATAAGTAATCCTGCAGAAAAACTGAGGCACACGTCTGTGTCAGTTTTTACGGTCAGGAAATACTGATCAGGAAGGAGGTTCTCCGGGAGGCTTCAGAAAATCATCAGTATTTCCAACAGTAAAAACTGAAGAAAAAAAACAAACAAAAGCCATCCTCACCTGCTGCACAGCTGAGGTGCTGCTCTCTTCCGTCTTCTCCTCTTCCTTCCTGCTCCTCGTCCTGTCAATCACATTGCTGCAATTGACTGTATACACTCCTAATGAGGAGCACAGACAGATAAAAGGCCAGGCACAGCACCTAGCAGTACTTACCTGGGTGCTGACGCTGACCCAGGGCGCCAAGACACAGATCCGGAATTCAGGACAGTTACTGGAATGTGCACCCAGAGCTGTCCAGAATTCCCAATCATCTTATAGACTTCTATCATCTCATATTCCTTCATTCAGTGAAGGCACAGTCACAAACGTTGGGGGACATTTACTAAGGAGTCTGATGTGTGCGACTATTCTAATATGGATTGTATTTTTGTTCCTATATATTGTGCGTGAGGGATGGAAAAGTCGCACTGTCCTAGTAAATGCATCTGAGTAAAAAGTTGCAAAAAAAAAGTTGCAAAAAGTTCACCTGATACTGACCAGAAGTAGACCGGCAACAGTTTTTGTGACTTTTTAAAAAGTTGCAAATAATAAATTGGGCACAAATCCCGGATTATGCAAACTTCTGGGTGAATACTCAACACAGGCTGTTTAGCTGCATCTAAAAAAATATTCGCCTGTTGAATACTGGTTCATAAATTAAACTTAGACCAAAAATGGTTGAAAAATCCAATTATTCACCTAAGGATAGGTGTAAAGCCCTTGATAAATTTCTCCCATTGCGTTTATCTTATCTATAGTGTCAGGAACAACATTATGCATATATATTGTATATAGAGGTGTTAATACCGTATTTTCCGGCATATAAGACGACCCCTGATATTTAAGAAGATTGTCAGGGGTTCGCCTTATGCGCTGGAAAATGTTAACCCCTGCCTGTTAACAAACAGTTAGCTCACCTGTGACCCGTTCCCGGCAGCCGCGCGTTATCTGTCCCGTTTCCGGCGCAGGCAGTGACCTACACTGCCAGCACCGGAGATCCCCGAAGCTCTCCCGGGCAGCTGAGCGTCTCATCGGAGAAGCTCGAAGACGCTCGGCTGCTAGGAGAGCTTCCGGAGAATGACAGAGGCCTCGGGAACTTCCGAAGCAGCTGCAGCAGATGAATCTGGTTCGGGAGTGACAGCCTACTAAGCCAATCACAGGCTGTGGTGCTGTCCCATCATTAGCTGAGTGTGCTGTCACTCCGCCTCGGATGTGAATTGGGGGACACCAGAGACATCGCAACAAGACACTGTGGGAGTGTGGAAACATATGCATAGGATGTTTCTTATTTTCTATTTCTATGACCACAGCTATATAGGAAGAATTTGCTACGGCTGGACAACCCCTTTAAGTTGTGGGCGCTGTATTGGTAGAGGGAATCTGGTCTATTTAATGCACAACTGCACTACGTTAAAAGATGCTCATGGTACCATATTAGTTAAAGTGTCCCTGTCGTTATAACTTTCAAAATTTGAATCAACATTAGATGTAATATAAAGCAAGTTTGCAATTTACATTTTTTTTATTTTTTTAGTTATGGAAAACACGGCACTTCCTGTTTTGTTTCCTGACAATTTTTTTTCTATAAGAACAGGAAACAGTCAGAAAACAGGAAGTCCTGTGTGTCTCAGACCATCTGAGCGCACACAGAGAGAAGGCAGTCATGTGATTGATGGACACATTGAGCCGTGACTCTCTGTACTGGCCGGGATTCCTGTGTTTAGTCTGTTTTTTACAGCCAGCACAGTAAGAAAATCTGCCTTAAGGAGACTGGACCTGGATACAGTAAGTATAGCTGTTATATACCTGCCTTCAGGAGACTGGACCTGGATACAGTAAGTATAGCTGGTATATAGCAGCCTTCAGAAGACTGGACCTGGATACAGTAAGCATAGCTGTTATATAGCTGCCTTCAGGAGACTGGACCTGGATACAGTAAGCATAGCTGTTATATAGCAGCCTTCAGGAGACTGGACCTGGATACAGTAAGTATAGCTATTATATAGCAGCCTTCAGGAGACTGGACCTGGATACAGTAAGTATAGCTATTATATAGCAGCCTTCAGGAGACTGGACATGGATACAGTAAGTATACCTGGATTTCTGGTAAGTTCAGCTTTGTTTTACAGCATGATAACAAAAAAATGATGAATTTATATTGCAAACTTGCTTTACATCACATATACTGTTGTTTTAGATTTTGAAAGTTATAACGACACTTTAAGTGCATACTTAGTTCTCGTCATATTGACCATTCTAAATTATAGTGGACGGGCAAACTATTGCAGTATGTTACAAAGTGTTACAATATCCATAACTGAGCATAATATACTTATCCTAGACTACCCTATCCTGCAGGTAAGTATCCACCTATGAGAGGATCTAGTATATTCACAGACATAAATGATGCTGTAATGTCCATATCACAATGTAAATACAGTGGTACCTTGGTTTAAGAGTAACTTGGTTTAAGAGCGTTTTGCAAGAAGAGCTCACAGTTTTTCAAAATTGTGACTTGGTTTAAGAGCATTGCTTTGGTTTAAGAGCTCCTGGTATTGGGTGGGAGCGTAAGCGGGGGAGGGGCAAGGCCTGCATAGCGGGGTCTGCAGCACAGTACTCTGACCCAGGAAGTCTCCCTCACCTTCCAAATCATAGCAGATCCACTTCAGGCTGGGGCTTGCATCAGGGTACAGGACTGTGGGGGTAATCTCTTTATAGCTTTAACCCCTCTCTCCCCGGACAGAGAGTGCTGCTATACTGTGCCCACATCTGCCCTGCTCATTCCTTCATGCTCCCTGCAGTCTCTATCAGTCCTTGTGTTTCCCATCCTCTCCATTCCTGCTATAATGTGCTTGCACTCACACTCAGCTATACACACTGCTGCTATAATGTGCTTGCACTCACACTCAGCTATACACACTGCTGCTATAATGTGCTTGCACTCACACTCAGCTATACACACTGCTGCTATAATGATTATAAAATGATTTTTGGGGTGTGGAACCAATTGTCTACATTTCAATGATTTCTTATGGGAAAATTTGCTTTGGTATAAGAGTGGATTTGGATTACAAGCACGGTCCCGCAACAAATTATGCTCGTAATCCAAGGCACCACTGTACTCTGCTTGTGAGGGACAAATTCACCGCCCAAAACCTTTATGAGGACCATTGTTTATAGGTATTGATTAGTGTTAGTGATGAGCGCACTTACAGTAAAAGTGCTCCCATATCTCTGCAATCCGCTTATCGGCTGCTGTCTGATAACTCACTGCTGTTCTGTGCCGCTCCTCCCCGGGTGCCTGGAAAAGCTGGATCCAGTCCTGACAAACTACTCTCAGTGTCCCAGGACTGGATCCAGCTTTTCCCAGCACCCGGGGAGGAGCGGCATAGGGCAGATGAGCGGATTGCAGAGATAACTAAGCGATTCGTTATTACTGTAAATTCGCTCATCTTTAACTACTATTACTGTTAGCACCACAAATGTTTGCAAAGTCTTTACAAGGCTCAAGCGATCAGGCAGTCGCTCCGCACAGATGATGGCTGGTTTGTCTGGTCTATTATCTTAGTGATGCTCGCCCGCATTATCCCATTTACATTGGAAGATGTGCAGGTGAGAGATTTCCTGCCCTTAGTCATGGATTTTACAAACTGTGGTATGATGTTTTATTGGGGGGGGGGGGGGGGGGTTGGTGAGGGGTGTTTAGGGATAGAGGACCCTGTCCACAAGGGCTTGCTGTCTACAACACTATAAAAAAAAAACTTTTACAACTTAAAAAAAAAAAAGAAAAACAGTAAGTAATGTAAAGAAGTAATATTTAGTGATTAAAGGGGTAGTGCAGTGGTAATGAATTATTCACAGAATAACACACATTACAAAGTTATACAACATTGTAATGTATGTTATGTCTGTGAATGGCCCCCTTCCCCGTGTCCCACCACCCCCACCCGTGTACCCGGAAGTGTGGTGCGCTATACATACCTGTCACGTGCCGACTCGTCTCCGATCTTCAGTCAGCGATGTGTGAACTGTGCTCAGCCAATCGCGGCTGAGCATCTGATGACGCTGAAGAGGGCGGCCGGCACTCGGGACAGTCAGAGGGATTCGGCCCGGCCGTCCGAAGACGGCATTGCAGACTGAAGATCGGAGACGAGTCGGCACGTGACAGGTATGTATAGCGCACCACACTTCCGGGTACACGTGCGTGGGTGGGGGGACACGGGGAAGGGGGCCATTCACAGACATAACATACATTACAATGTTGTATAACTTTGTAATGTGTGTTATTCTGAGAATAATTCTTTACCGCCGCACTACCCCTTTAATATAAAAGTACAATTCACCCAACAAAAACTTAAAGCGACTCTGTACCCACAATCTGCACCCCCAAACCACTTGTACCTTCAGATAGCTGCTTTTAATCCAAGATTTGTCCTGGGGTCCGTTTGGCAGGTGATGCAGTTATTGTCCTAAAAAACAACTTTCAAACTTGTAGCCCCGTGCCAAACTGGCGTGGCCTATAGTGTGTATGCATTAGGCTGGCACAACCTCTCTGTCCCTCCTCCCCGCCCTCTTCATCATTAGGAATAAGATTTTCTCCTATTCATCAGCTGTGTCACCCCGGCACATGGGCTGGATCGTTAAGACACCTGCGCAGTGTTCAGCATGGAGAAAATGTTCCAGTGGCATTCCTAATGATGAGGAGGGTGGGGAGGAGGGACGGAGGGGAGGTGCAAGGTTAGGGCACAGATACTCTAGTTTAAAAATTGTTTTTTAAGACAATAACTGCATCACCTGGTGAACGGACCCCGGACAGATCTTGGATTAAAGGGGTAGTGCGGCGTTTCAAAATTATTCACTAAATAACATACATTACAAAGTTATACAACTTTGTAATGTATGTTATGTTAGTGAATGGCCCCCTTCCCCGTGTTTCCCCTCCCACCCACGCTAGACCCGGAAGTGTAGTGCTCTATACTCACCTGATGCGTGTCGACCCCCGTCCGCTATCTTGGGACAATGATGTCATCTTCGGGAGGGGTGTGTGTGGGGGGGACACGGGGAAGGGGGCCATTCACTAACATAAGATACATTACAAAGCTGTATAACTTTGTAATGTGTGTTATTTAGTGAATAATTGCTTACCGCCGCACTACCCCTTTAAAAGCAGCTATCTGACGGTACAAGTGGTCAGATTTCAGATTGTGGGTACAGAGTCACTTTAAAGGAGAAGTCCAGTGAAAGTTAAAAAAATAAAATAAAAGCAGAATGTAAGGGGGATAGAGGGGTTTGACGGGAACATACTAAATAAAGTTATTTAACTATACCCGTGCCCAGTAACGCCGCTCCTGGGTCCCGCTGACAGACACAGGCTGCCTGCAGCTCTTCCAGCTGCAACGTCACGTACTGTACCTGCTCAGCCACTAAGTGACTGGGGGGAACAATGGAAAGGGCCCCCATTAAGCAGTTTGGCCTTACAGGGTGTGACTGGTATAGCAGTGGGCAGATGACAGACTCCGCCACTGCTTATCCTCTACAAGGGATCAGACAGATTAAAACCCAATTTACTTGATGCGAGTTTCCTGTGTCAGAATATTCAGGTTATCCCTCTAGTATCCGCAGGCTACACATATACCGCAGGATTGGGCTATGCTACCACACTGTATCTTGCAACCAAAACCAGGAGTGGATTAGAAACACAGAAAGGCTATGCTCACACACTGCTGAAATTTATCGGCAAACAATTACTGTTATTTTAAAACAACGGCCGTTATTTTGAGATAACGGCCAGTAATTGCCAGCCATCCACTAAATTTCAGAGCCTTTCTGTGTTTCTAATCCTCTCCTGGTTTGGGTTGAAACGGACCAAAATACTGAGCAAAGATACTGTGGCCTAAGGCTATATTAACCCTATGTACAAACAATGGCCGTAATTCATAACAACGGCCGTTATTGTGGAAATTATGGCTATTGTTATGAAATAAGTCCGTTGTTGTTACATAGTGTGAACACAGCCTTAAAGCTGCAGCGTATCTTTATAACCTGATGAGATAGGACGGGTTTTAATCTGTCTGATCCTTTGTTTCTCTTAGAGGATAAGCAGTGGCGGAGTCTGTCATCTGCCCACTGCTATACCAGTCACACCCTGTAAGGCCAAACTGCTTAAAGGGGCTCAGGGAGAGCAGTGGGGTGTCCAGGCCAGCACTTATTATGTGTGAGGACCCCTTCACATGGTGTGTGTATAGATGATAGCCGCAGCTTCTGCGGCCGCCACATTTATATTTATTCTGCACTTGAAATTGAAACCTCCTTTAACCCTGTGAGTTTTGCAGCGTCCATTGACAGCAGGGATACCCTCCCACATGCTTTACTGCTCACAACCTAACCCGCTACCTACGGCGTCTTCCCATTGGCCTTCGCAGTGACGGACGGCCCGTTCATCCAATAGGGGGTAAAAGACGTCAAGACCACGCCCTTAAAGAGGGAAAAAATAGCAGGGCCCTAATTAGAGGAAAGAAGAAAAAAAATGAAGAAGTTGCTTGAGTCCTGGGGACCTCAGCGGGAGGGAAGGAGGGGGGGGGAGATGACGTAAGTCAACAAAGGTCACGTGCGCCCCGCGCCGTCACGCCATTGGTTGCGTGAGGCGTGGTCTTTGGCAAGAGGAGAAAGTGGGCGGGGTGACGGGGAGAGCAGCAGCGGCGGCGGCGGGTTGTGAGCGTGCGCGCGCGCGGCTGAGCGAGAGAAGTGCGTGTGTGCTGCGGGCTGACACCATTGCCACAAGTTTGTGCAAGCTAATCCCGGGGCCCCCCCGCTCTCCGCGCACACACCGGCCGTACTATGTAAAAACTACACAGAAAGCACAGTGTAAACAAGACATGAGTGATGCGAGGTCTCCGGCATGAGGCGCCCGGTCTCCAGTCACGGCTAGCTCCTCGGGGGGGATGTGGAGGTAGACGGGGGGAGTGCGCCCCACAATAAGGCGGTGTGTTTACACGGCCGGGCACACACACACACCCGCTTCATCATCGGAGGAGGAGGAGGGGGCGGCCGGAGTGCGGCTCCTCTCCCGCTGCTCGCCGTGTGACTGCTGCCAGTGACGCTGCGTTTCCATGAAATCGTGCGGAGTGTCGCTCTCCGCCGCAGCTGTGCTCTCTGCTGCCGCCGCTGCTGCCTCCCTCGGTGATGAGGAAAAGAAAATGGCGGCGGGAAAAGCGAGCGAGAGCGAGGAGGACTTTCCTAACCTGACGGCGGACGAGCGAGAAGCCCTGGCCGGACTCGACAGGTTGGCGGCCTTGTTGTGTGCTTGTCCCCCTCCCCGAGCCCCGCTCCCGTGCCCGCCGTCCGCTCCCCGTGCTGCCCGCGGCGGGGGTGGCGGGGCTCGGCGGACACGGAATTTTCCCGGTGCTTATTGTGATCTGTGTCGCTTTCTCTCCCCTCTCTCCGCCTGCCGTGCCCGGGATCTCTCCGCCGCCTCCTCCCGCCGCCGCTGCTGCAGCCGACTCTATGGCTTTCTGAGGCTTCATGAAGATGGCGCCAGAACGAAGGCCCTGCTCTGTAAGGTAAGTGACGGGGGAGGCGGGCTGGCTCCGGCCGCTCTTTGTCACGGCTGTGCGGGGCCTGTATATACACAATGCCCGGGATCACCCCCAGGACATGGCGGCACCGGGGGACACAGGGCAGAGCGGCGGGCGTTGGTCAGGCGTCTGTTCACACAGCACCAGCGCCGCCGCGGTTCCCATTCTCCGAGGAGGAGAAGTTGTGCGGCTGTGGCCCCGCGTGCACCCCCCGCCGCCACTCTGTCATTTAGTGTAAGTAATGGCTGCTCCTCCCGGCCCAAGATGGCGGGACAGGGAAGAGAGACGAGGGGAGGAGGCACCGGGACAACGCTACATCAACCTGTGGCTGCCCCGGGAATACAGCTCCGGGGAGGGGGGACACATGTCCTCAGGCCCGGCCGTGTGTGTGACGGGAGGAGGTGGTATCTACTACTACTGAGGGCTCAGCTACAGTGGATATGGTACCTACTACTACTGAGGGCCCTGATAGTGGAGGGGGTACCTACTACTACTACTGAGGGCCCTGATAGTGGATGTGGTACCTACTACTACTGAGGGCCCAGATAGTGGATATGGTACTTACTACTACTGAGGGCCCTGATAGTGGATATGATAACTACTACTACTGAGGGCCCTGATAGTGGATATGATAACTACTACTACTGAGGGCCCTGATAGTGGAGGGGGTACCTACTACTACTACTGAGGGCCCTGATAGTGGAGGTGGTATCTACTACTACTGAGGGCTCAGCTACAGTGGATATGGTACCTACTACTACTGAGGGCCCTGATAGTGGATATGGTACCTACTACTACTGAGGGCCCTGATAGTGGAGGGGGTACCTACTACTACTGAGGGCCCTGATAGTGGAGAGGGTACCTACTACTACTGAGGGCCCTGATAGTGGATGTGGTAACTACTACTACTGAGGGCCCTGATAGTGGAGGGGTTACCTACTACTACTGAGGGCCCTGATAGTGGATGTGGTACCTACTACTACTGAGGGCCCTGATAATGGATGTGGTACCTACTACTACTGAGGGCCCTGATAGTGGATGTGGTACCTACTACTACTGAGGGCCCTGATAGTGGAGGTGGTACCTACTACTACTGAGGGCTCAGCTACAGTGGATATGGTACCTACTACTACTGAGGGCCCTGATAGTGGATATGGTACCTACTACTACTGAGGGCCCTGATAGTGGAGGGGGTACCTACTACTACTGAGGGCCCTGATAGTGGATATGGTACCTACTACTACTGAGGGCCCTGATAGTGGATATGGTACCTACTACTACTGAGGGCCCTGATAGTGGAGGGGGTACCTACTACTACTGAGGGCCCTGATAGTGGAGGGGGTACCTACTACTACTAAGGGCCCTGATAGTGGAGGGGGTACCTACTACTACTGAGGGCCCTGATAGTGGAGGGGGTACCTACTACTACTGAGGGCTCAGCTACAGTGGATATGGTACCTACTACTACTGAGGGCCCTGATAGTGGGTATGGTACCTACTACTACTGAGGGCCCTGATAGTGGATATGGTACCTACTACTACTGAGGGCCCTGATAGTGGATATGGTAACTACTACTACTGAGGGCCCTGATAATGGAGGGGGTACCTACTACTACTGAGGGCTCAGCTACAGTGGATATGGTACCTACTACTACTGAGGGCCCTGATAGTGGATGTGGTACCTACTACTACTGAGGGCCCTGATAGTGGAGGGGGTACCTACTACTACTGAGGGCCCTGATAGTGGAGGGGGTACCTACTACTACTGCGGACCCTGATAGTGGATGTGGTAACTACTACTACTGAGGGCTCTGATAGTGAAGGGGGTACCTACTAATACTGAGGGCCCTGATAGTGGATATGGTACCTACTACTACTGAGGGCCCTGATAGTGGATATGGTACCTACTACTACTGAGGGCCCTAATAGTGGAAGTGGTAACTACTACTACTGAGGGCCCTGATAGTGGAGGGGGTACCTACTACTACTGAGGGCCCTGATAGTGGATGTTGTATCTGCTACTACTGAGGGCTCAGCTACAGTGGATGTGGTACCTACTACTACTGAGGGCCCTGATAGTGGAGGTGGTACCTACTACTACTGAGGGCCCTGATAGTGGATGTGGTACCTACTACTACTGAGGGCCCTGATAGTGGATGTGGTACCTTCTACTACTACTACTGAGGGACCTGATAGTGGATATCGTACCTACTACTACTGAGGGCCCTGATAGTGGATGTGGTACCTTCTACTACTACTACTGAGGGACCTGATAGTGGATATCGTACCTACTACTACTGAGGGCCCTGATAGTGGAGGTGGTAACTACTACTACTGAGGGCCCTGATAGTGGAGGGGGTACCTACTACTACTGAGGGCCCTGATAGTGGAGGTGGTAACTACTACTACTGAGGGCCCTGATAGTGGAGGGGGTACCTACTACTACTGAGGGCCCTGATAGTGGAGGTGGTAACTACTACTACTGAGGGCCCTGATAGTGGAGGGGGTACCTACTACTACTGAGGGCCCTGATAGTGGATGTGGTACCTTCTACTACTGAGGGCTCAGCTACAGTGGATGTGGTACCTACTACCACTGAGGGCTCTGATAGTGGATGTGGTACCTACTACTACTGAGGGCCCTGATCATGGATGTGGTACCTACTACTACTACTGAGGGCCCTGATAGTGGATGTGGTACCTACTACTACTACTACTACTACTACTACTACTACTACTGAGGGCCCTGATAGTGGATGTAGTACCTACTACTACTGAGGGCCCTGATAGTGGATGTGGTACCTACTACTACTACTAAATGTACAGTACATATAGTGTGTGTGGTACTACTACTGAGGGCACACAGCTACAGTACATATAGTGTGTGATACTACTACTGAGGGCACACATCTACAGTACATATAGTGTGTGTGGTACTACTACTGAGGGCACACAGCTACAGTACATATAGTGTGTGTGTGTGGTACTACTACTGAGGGCACACAGCTACAGTACATATAGTGTGTGTGGTACTACTACTGAGGGCACACAGCTACAGTACATATAGTGTGTGTGTGGTACTACTACTGAGGGCACACAGCTACAGTACATATAGTGTGTGTGGTACTACTACTGAGGGCACACAGCTACAGTACATATAGTGTGTGTGGTACTACTACTGAGGGCACACAGCTACAGTACATATAGTGTGTGTGGTACTACTACTGAGGGCACACAGCTACAGTACATATAGTGTGTGTGGTACTACTACTGAGGGCACACAGCTACAGTACATATAGTGTGTGTGGTACTACTACTGAGGGAACACAGCTACAGTACATATAGTGTGTGTGGTACTACTGAGGGCACACAGCTACAGTACATATAGTGTGTGGTACTACTACTGAGGGAACACAGCTACAGTACATATAGTGTGTGTGTGGTACTACTGAGGGCACACAGCTACAGTACATTTAGTGTGTGTGGTACTACTACTGAGGGCACACAGCTACAGTACATATAGTGTGTGTGTGTGGTACTACTACTGAGGGCACACAGCTACAGTACATATAGTGTGTGTGGTACTACTACTGAGGGCACACAGCTACAGTACATATAGTGTGTGTGGTACTACTGAGGGCACACAGCTACAGTACATATAGTGTGTGTGGTACTACTGAGGGCACACAGCTACAGTACATATAGTGTGTGTGGTACTACTGAGGGCACACAGCTACAGTACATATAGTGTGTGTGGTACTACTACTGAGGGCACACAGCTACAGTACATATAGTGTGTGTGGTACTACTACTGAGGGCACACAGCTACAGTACATATAGTGTGTGTGGTACTACTGAGGGCACACAGCTACAGTACATATAGTGTGTGTGGTACTACTACTGAGGGCACACAGCTACAGTACATATAGTGTGTGTGGTACTACTACTGAGGGCACACAGCTACAGTACATATAGTGTGTGTGGTACTACTACTGAGGGCACACAGCTACAGTACATATAGTGTGTGTGGTACTACTACTGAGGGCACACAGCTACAGTACATATAGTGTGTGTGGTACTACTACTGAGGGCACACAGCTACAGTACATATAGTGTGTGTGGTACTACTACTGAGGGCACACAGCTACAGTACATATAGTGTGTGGTACTACTACTGAGGGCACACAGCTACAGTACATATAGTGTGTGTGGTACTACTACTGAGGGCACACAGCTACAGTACATATAGTGTGTGGTACTACTACTGAGGGAACACAGCTACAGTACATATAGTGTGTGGTACTACTACTGAGGGAACACAGCTACAGTACATATAGTGTGTGTGGTACTACTGAGGGCACACATCTACAGTACATATAGTGTGTGTGGTACTACTGAGGGCACACATCTACAGTACATATAGTGTGTGTGGTACTACTGAGGGCACACAGCTACAGTACATATAGTGTGTGTGGTACTACTACTGAGGGCACACAGCTACAGTACATATAGTGTGTGTGTGGTACTACTGAGGGCACACAGCTACAGTACATATAGTGTGTGTGTGGTACTACTGAGGGCACACAGCTACAGTACATATAGTGTGTGTGTGGTACTACTGAGGGCACACAGCTACAGTACATATAGTGTGTGTGGTACTACTACTGAGGGCACACAGCTACAGTACATATGGTGTGTGTGGTACTACTACTGAGGGCACACAGCTACAGTACATATGGTGTGTGTGGTACTACTACTACTGAGGGCACACAGCTACAGTACATATAGTGTGTGTGGTACTACTACTGAGGGCACACAACAGCTACAGTACATATAGTGTGTGTGGTACTACTACTGAGGGCACACAGCTACAGTACATATAGTGTGTGTGTGGTACTACTACTGAGGGCACACATCTCATAGCTGTAGTGAAGGGTGAGATGAGGAGCACAGGATGTGTACACTTATAGCTATAACCTGCTGCTGCTCCTCCCTGTGTCCATCTGCGCAGAATCACCGTCCCTCACCTCCTCACTGAGCTAGTGGCAATATGTGGTGCTGCTGTGTTATCACCTGAAGAGTCCTCTCTGCAGATCCAAACATCACAGTGATCGGTCGGCAGTCAGCCGTATGTCGGTGGTTTATCGCTCAGCAGCGGTCAGCCGCATGTCGGTGGTTTATCAGTCAGCCGCATGTCGGTGGTTTATCGCTTAGCAGCAGTCAGCCGTATGTCGGTGGTTTATCGCTCAGCAGCAGTCAGCCGCATGTCGGTGGTTTATCGCTTAGCAGCAGTCAGCCGTATGTCGGTGGTTTATCAGTCAGCCGTATGTCTGTCGGTGGCTTATCGCTCAGCAGCAGTCAGCCGTATGTCGGTGGTTTATCAGTCAGCCGTATGTCGGTGGCTTATCGCTCAGCAGCAGTCAGCCGTATGTCGGTGGTTTATCGGTCGGCCGTATGTCAGTGGTTTATCGGTCGGCAGCAGTCAGCCGTATGCCGGTTGTTTATAGGTCAGCCGTATGTCGGTGGTTTATCGGTCGGCAGCAGTCAGCTGTATGTCGGTTGTTTATAGGTCAGCTGTATGTCGGTGGTTTATCGGTCAGCCGTATGTCGGTGGTTTATCGGTCAGCCGTATGTCGTGGTTTATCGGTCAGCCGTATGTCGGTGGTTTATCGTTCGGCCACTTAATACGCTAACAGAGTGATGGTTTATGAGCTGCTGCTCAGCTACAGAAAAGGTGGCAACCAGCATGTCTGCACTTCCTGTTGGATTGCTAGCAATGGCTGCTGCCACATGTTCTTGTAGAAGTTAGTGCTTGGGAGGTGCACATGGGGGTCGCACATAGGGGTCACACATGGAGGTGACCTGTGACTAGCCACTGCACCAGGGAAAATTAGGACCAATCCTACAGGTCATTTCAGAAAGAATCCGATAGCTACAATCCTCAGCATTACCATTGTAGATGTCACTCATGTGGTGGTGTAGCTCTGACACTCTGGCTCCTAATCTCACCCTGTTGGATCACAATCTCCCCCCCCCCCCCCCAATACCTTCACCATAAAGGTGGGTGCAGCATTGTACACGTATAACCATGAGCTTTGCCTGCAGAGAAGTGCTGTACACTCCGTATTGGAGGTTTAGGCCTTCCGCTCACCTTTACAATATCTCGTGATGCGCTAAGCTGAGAGAGTTTTGTAATGATCATAAAACCTCTGATGTCTCTTTTCATTTTTACCCCCTCCCCCCACCAACGCTCACTCATGGATCACCTTTATAACTTTGTTGCTGAAGCGCCATGAATGTGATTTCTGGAGACCCCCCCCCCCCCATGTTGCTGTGTAGGGCCCAATACGCATTAGCTCCAGCTCCAGAATGTACCATTTTTAAAGGGGTGGTTTTTTTTTTTTTTGGTCATGTTTTCTTGAAAGGCAAGGGACGACCCATCCCTAAAATAACAAATTATTAATGAAACTAACACCCTATTCACACATCCTGTTCCTGTCTGCAATTGCGGATCCGCAGAAAAATAGGACCAATGTATTTCAATGGACCCATACACACATCCGTGTTGTGTACTGGGCTGCAATCCGTTCCGCAAAAAAAAAGACAGGCCCTAGTACGGACAGTAGCTGACACCCAATACAACTCTATGGGGTCCGCATTTTTTTACGGATGCAATACGGATGAAAATTTGCGGATTCAAAATAATATACTGACGTGTGAATAGACCCTAAGGCCATGTGCACCCCTTCAGTAGATTACAGATGCTACAGACTGAATTTACGGGCTGGCATTGGGAACAAACCTATTCAAATCTTGCCGCTACTGTAGTGACACAGGCACGCAGATGTGTCTTTACAATAGCTTTAAGATTTGAATAGGTTAAAGCTCTCGGCATCATAATGATACATGGCGCCAGGAGTTTCCAATGCTGTCCTGTAGCACCACGCTCCATACCATCTGTAATCTACAGAGCTCGTGAAAGCAATAGCTCTCACCCGTCTTATGGGTACATGGATAGGTAATAGGCAGTCATACATGACGTCTGCATTATGCCAGTGGTGCTTGTAGGACAGGAGGGTAGTAACATCTGTAGATGCTTCTGGTAGTATAAGTTGCTTCAGCTATAGTTAAGGTTCCCACCACGTTACTGTAATGTATCATTAACAATGTGCATTATTTGTAAGAAGATGAGCGTGATTCTTACAGCTGTCACCTGGGAAATACTCTTACCATAAAGCCCTTAGCACAGCTGCCTGGAGCATATGCCATTCATTGTGACATCACATTGCCCCAACTCTTCCTTTCAAGCCCCCTTTGTTTACATTTGTAAAGACAAAACTGAGCGAAGCCACAACACAAAGGGGTTTCCTCCAAACATGGATGGCCTAGCCAGGGTTTTTTCCTCATCTCCTATAGTGTTATGGAGCTCTTTACTGCTTTGGAGGGCATTGGACCTAGGACTATTCACACCCTTACCAGGACTGTTTATGTTGGGAATATGTTATCCGATTTCATTTTGGTATATGTCAGTGGTTTAGTGGAAATGAGAGAGCCCTATAAGAGTGGTCTCCAGCATACCCAGACAGTGTTGGAGTTTGTGCAGCAGCTGGAGAGACGGCAGATATATACCATTAATCTGATTTGTTAGGTTGTACCTAATGTGAATGATACCCTGCAGAAATGCATGATTCAGTAATATGTACAGTTATGTCGTGTGCTATTTGGTGCAATTAGAAGTGACTTTGATGCTTGAATATGTATGAGCGGTGTATATATGGTCTCTAAGTGATAACTAGTAAAGCTCGGGTAAATGGGGACTGGACATTAAAGGGAATAACTAAGTGTTACTGTTAAGGATAAAGAAGGGTAGCTGCCATCCTGCAGCTTCCTGGCATTAACCCCTTAAACGCCGTGATGCATAGTGATTGCGGCATTTAAGGAAGTCAGTGACAGATGCTTAACCTGATAAGCCACTTACCTCCGTCCTGTCGGATGGGCGATCTGTGCATAGTCTGCTCTCAGGCAGACTCTATGTACAGATAGACGATAGTACTAATCTATGTTATGCTATGTATATGCAATGCAATGATTGCATGTTTAACAGTAAAATAAAAGTTAAAAAAAGGTAATTAAAAAGTTTTTTAAAGTATTTAAAAAAAAAAAACCTTATAACCCCCAAATATAAGTTTAAAATACCTTCCTGTCAAATATGTAAAATAAATGAAAAAAGAAACAGGCATATATCATAGCGTGCTGAATTGTCTGATCTATTAAAATTTAACATCATTGTTCCCGCACAGTGAACAGTGTAAAAGAAAAAACAGCAGGATTGCCGATTTTTTTTTTATTAACTTTTTTTTTTTTTTTATAAAAAGTGATCAGGACTTTCTGCTTTTGGTCTTTTTTTTTTTTTTTTTTTCTCCACAAAAACTAAAAATAATGTAAATTGCACAAATGCTTTTTACTGTTAGATGATTGTTAGGTCAAAAAGACGCATGGTACCTTTCATGTATCTAGCTGTGCTTCCAGAGCATAGATAAATTCAGCTTGCTGGCAACAAGGGGATGTAAAGAGCAGCAATATCATGAGAAGGAGGCAAGTTTGCTAAATAAGCATATTTGCAAAATTTGGGAATACCCTGTCAACCCTTGAGCGTCCAGCTATGGCATGTGCGTCTGGGAACCATGCCTTAACCTCTTAAGGACTCTTAATTTTCGTTTTTTCCTCCTTGTGCTTAAAAGGCCATAGCATTTTTCCCCCTAGAAACCCACATGAGCCCTTATTTTTTGCGTCACTAATTGTACTTTGCAATGACAGGCTGAATTTTTGCATAAAGTACACTGCGAAACCAGAAAAAAATTGAAAGTGTGGTGAAATGGAACCAAAAAATGCTTTTTTTTTTTAATTTGGGGGGTATTTGTTTTTACACCATTCGCCGTGGGGTAAAACTGACTTGTTATGCATGTTTCGTTCCTCAAGTCGTTACGATTACAACGATATGTAAATTGTATAACTTTTCTTGTATCGGATGGCCTGTAAAAAATTCAAACCATTGTTAACAAATATATGTTCCTTAAAATCGCTCCATTCCCAGGCTTATAGCGCTTTTATCCTTTGGTCTATGGGGCTGTGTCAGGTGTCATTTTTTGCGCCATGATGTTTACTTACTGTCGGTACCTTGATTGCGCATATGCGACTTTTTTGATCGCTTTTTATTAAATTTTTTCTGGATTTGATGCGACCAAAAACGCACAATTTTGGTACTTTGGGATTTTTTGGCGCTTACGCCGTTTACCGTGCGAGATCAGGAATGTGATTAATAGTTTGGGCGATTATGCATGTGGCGATAGCAAACATGTTTGTTTACTTTTATTTAAAACATGGGAAAAGGGGGGTGATTCAGACTTTTATTAGGGGAGGGGGCTTTTTACTAATATCACTTCTGGTGCAGACACCGGCAGGTACAAGATGTGTGAATCGCTCGTCCGGGAGGAGCGATCCACCCCACTAGACACCAGGGGAGTGCTGCATACAGTAATCGGATGCAGCTGTCAACTTGTAGTCCGGGACCGCGGCGGGGTTTTCCTCCCACTAAGGGTGAGTCGGCCCGCCTTCAGTGCTTCAGCCTGGGCCTGGTGGTACAGTCAATTTAAATATACGCATGCCTTTGCTACTGTACTGTGGCATGGGCTCAGAAGCGATCGAATCACTATTATCTGATGCGTTTGTCTGACAGCCAGAGGTCTAACAGTTACCTCTGTGCAGTGCGATCAGCAATCTGCAGGGGTTAGGGAGCGGGTAACATAAACAATGTATACTTGTCCTTCCCCATGCCTCCGCATAGCTGGCTCTTTAAAAGTGCCATAACTAATTCCCCTCCCCTGGTTCCTGCTACGTCATGACCCATGTGATGTATTGCCCGCTTAGCCAGTCAGACTGCAGCAATGTCCACCCTCCCCCATCGCTGGCTGAGCTGGAAATCCATCAGCCAGGTCATTATATTACAGGAGACTGACAGGGTTCCAGGAGTGGTGATGCAGCGCTGTGGGGGCACGTTGACAGGTAAGTATACATTGGTTATTATGGTCCTCCCTCCCTCTTCTTGGGAATTTTTATTTTTGCTGCCCTTCTCCTTTAAAATTAGTACAATGTTATGAAAGCTCTGTAAACATAGCTATTGTAGTATTTGGATTTACGTGTAGGGTACGTTAACACTTAACGGATCCGCAGCGTATTTCATTTATATAACTGAACACAGCATCAACTCTGCACCATCAAATCTGCTGCGGATCCTGTAGGTGTGAATGCACCCGTAGAATGTTTTTTTTTTCTTCTAAATTACCCCTTAACTATTTTTTTGGGGTATAATCATACATTTTATGGAAGATTAAAAGTTGTTGCAAAGTACAATTGTTCCTGAAAAAAAGATCTTACATGGCCCCGTAGATGAAGAAAATAATTAGGACTCTTGGAGGTCAAGGAGGTAAAAACAAAAATGCAAAAATGAAAATTGCCTTAGCCCTTAGGGTGCATTAACACTGCGGAAAACAGGCGGAAAGCAGAGCGGAATCCTGTTTTTTATAAATTTTTGTGTTTTATTTACGAAATGGGAAAGGAGGATTTTTGACTTATTGAGGGAGGGGCTTTGGTATATATATATATATATATATATATATATATATATATATATATATATACATATACATACACAGTGGTGCCTTGGATTACGAGCATAATTTGTTCCGAGACCATGCTTGTAATCCAAATCCACTCTTAAACCAAAGCAAATTTTCTCATAGAAAATCATTGAAATGCATACAATTGGTTCCACAACCCAAAAGTAATGATTTAATATTCTGAATAACATGTAAAATAAATAAATAAACAAACAATGAAAAACAGCTGAATATGTGATATTATAAATTACTGTACAGTATAGCAATCAGCATGTGGAGTATAATGTATAGTAACTGTATAACCCTGATAACACAGCAGCAGTTTGTAGATACAGGATGAAACTGCAGATCCCTATAATGCAGTAGCGTAGTACAAGCAGGGCTGCTGTCAGAGGTCTGTGTGGTCACATGACAGCAATGGGGAAGGGGTGTGTGTTCAGCATGGACCAATCAGGACTGACAGACTACAGGGAGCATGAAGGAATGAGCAGGGCAGATGTGGGCACATACATGCAGCACTCTCTGTCCTGGGAGAGAGGGGTTACAGTTATGGAGTGATTACCCCCACAGTCCTGTCCCCTGATGCAAGCCCCAGCCTGAAGTGGATCTGCTATGATTTGGAAGGTGAGGGAGACTTCCTGGGTCAGAGTACAGGGCTGTAGACCCCGCTATGCAGACCATGCCCCTCCCCCACTCGCACTCCCACCCAGTACAGGGAGCTCTTAAACCAAAGCAATGCTCTTAAACAAAGTCACAATTTTAAAAAAAATGTGAGTTCTTAAACCAAGTTACTCTTAAACCAAGGTACCACTGTATATTTTTTTTTATACACTTTTTAAGTTCTCCTAGGGGACTATAACATGCATGCATTACGTTTACGAACACTGATGATTGCTATGCCATAGCATTGATCTGTGTTATCTGCGATTATTAAATAGTCTGCCTGTGGGATCGCAGTGGCCCATCATCAACAGCGAGGACCACCGGCTGCTATCAGCTGGTCGTCACCCTCTATGAAGAGAGCTCAGCTTCATAGTGCCCCTGCAGACCATGAATTAAATATATGCCATGTGTCATTTGGGCCACGACTTTCATGGCATACATTTACGGTCGTTAAGGGGTTAAAACGGATCTGTTAAATGCACTGCAAAATCTTTAACCCCTTAAGGTCAAAGCCAATTTTCATTTTTGCACTTTTGCTTTTTTCACCTTATGTTTAAAAGGCCATAGCACTTTGCGCTGTCAAATAAAAAAAAAAAAAAAAGGAATTTGTTTTGATTTCGGGGAGTTTTGCATTTACGCCATTCGCCCTATGGTAAAACTGACTTGTTATACATGTTCCTCAAGTCGTTACGATTACAACGATATATAACATGTATAACTTTTATATTTGATGGCCTGTAAAAAATTCAAACCATTAACAAATTTATGTTCCTTAAAATCGCTCCATTCCCAGGCTTATAGCGCTTTTATCCTTTGGTCTATGGGGCTGTGTCAGGTGTCATTTTTTGCGCCATGATGTGTTCTTTCTATCGGTACCTTGATTGCGGATATTCGACTTTTTGATCGCTTTTTATTACAATTTTTCTGGATTTGATGTGACCAAAAATGCGCACTTTTGCACTTTGGAATTTTTTTGCGCACGGCGATACCAAATATGTTTTATTTATATTTGTAAAATGGGAAAAGGGGGGTGATTTGGACTTTTATTAGGGGAGGGGATTTTTTAATTAATAAAAAATTTTTTTCCTTTTTTAACTGTAACTAGAAGTCCCCCTGGGGAACTTGTATATAGACAGCACTGATCTCTCATAGAGATCAGTGCTGTGTATATATACAGCAAAGATCGATTACATCGGTCATAGATTGCTTTGACCTGCTGCAGGCCACAGCAATCTATTGCCGAGCCGGGATCAGCGTCATTGCGACGCTGAGCCCCGGCGCGGGCAGAAGAACGGATTATCTAGGGGAATTCATCCCACTAGATACCAGGGACTTGCGGCGTAAAGCCTCTAAATGCAGCTGTCAGGTTTGACAGCTGCATTTAGAGGCTTAATTCGCCGGCGTGGCAATGGGACCCGCGCCGGCTAATAGAGGCACTGCCCGGCTGCACATATCAGCCGGGATCAGCGTCGTATCAGATACGTCATGGGTCGCTGAGGGGTTAAATTAATGTATGTGGGGGAAAAAAAGTTTCTTAATAAAAAAAAAAAAAAAAAAAATCCATGTCCTAGTGAAAGTTTAACCCCCCCTTCCCAAAATTTTTCCTAATATAAACATACTTGGTATTGCTGCATGCATAATCACCCCAACAATTACATTTTCACATTCCTGATCTCGTGCAGTAAATAACGTAAGCCGCCAAAGTGCAGAATTGTTGTTTTTTTATTGTCACATCTATTACAGGAAAAATTTAATAAGTGATCAAAAAGTTGCATATACGCAAGCAAGGTACCGATAGAAAGTACAGATCATGGCACAAAAAATTACTGCCCCAAAGACCAAAAGTTAAAAGCGTTATAAGTATGGGTATAGAATAATTTGAAGAACTTAAATAGCCATCAAATAAGTTACAAATCGTTGTAAATGTACCGACTTGAGGAACATAGATGACATGCCAATTTTACCATAGGGGGAAAAATGCAAGCGCTGTGGCCTTTAAACACATGAAGGAAAAAATGAAAGCATAAAAATGAAAATTGGCTCCGTCCTTAAGGGGTTAAAGAATCTGCAGCAGAAATCCATAGTAAGACTAGACTAAAACTAGTTAAAGTTTGTTATATATGGTCCGTAACTGGCTGTATATTAAAGACTAGAGATGAGTGAAGCTGGAGCATGCTCGAGTCTATTCGAACCCGAACTTTCAGCATTTGATTAGCGGTGGCTGCTGAACTTGGATAAAGCCCTAAGGCTATGTGGAAATCATGGATATAGTCATTGGCTGTATCCATGTTTTCCAGACAACCTTAGAGCTTTATCCAAGTACAGCAGCCCCAGCTAATCAAATACCGAACGTTCGGGTGGACCCGAACCCGGTTCGCTCATCTCTCTATTAAAGACTGAACTTTAAGGGCCTGATCACTAATGCAAATGAGGGCCGATCTGCTAGATCCGTACTCGTTTACTGAGCCAATTATGGCTCGACTATTGTGCAGCAAGGGCTGTGTTTGTGTGTGTGTGTGTATATGTGTGTGTATGTATATATATATATATATATATATATATATATATATATATATATTTTGTCTGTGCAGCCTTGGCCTTTAGTGTAAAATAATAAAGTATATACACATCTCTTAATGTCCCCCCATGCTTCTGCCTGCTCTCCGATGTCTTTCTGGCTTTTGCCCTCTGCCCGCAGCAGCCGTGAGAACTGCATAGCGGGTTTTGGAAATAACAAGACACCCAGCCAATCACTGGCCGTGGTACTGTCATGTCTCGGCCAGTGATAGGCTGAGTGGCCTGTCACTTTAGAGACTGGCTTTGAAGTTACACCGGCGGCTGTGGGGAGTTGTCAGGAGCCCGGAAGACACTTGGCAGTGTGGACAGCCGCATATTCATCAGCCGTGTATCGATATTACATGTAGTGATGCCCAGTCTGCAACCGATAATTTTTAGTCAGGTCCAAAAGACACAATCAGCTAGTGGTCTTTGTCTCTATTACACGGATCCATTTGCTGAATCTGCCTGATTCACTGACAGCTGTGTTAGCGTAGTGTTTAACTGTTTAGAACTGTTCTGTGATATACAGCCAGCTTACAGACCATATATCACAGATGTGTGAATGGAGCCTAAGGCCATTAGGTATTTGGTTGTTAAACAATGGCTGTTTATGAGCACTGCTTAAAGGATAAGTCCAGCAAAAAATTTTATTAAAGTATTGTATTGCCTTCCAAAAGTTATACAAATCCCCAATATACACTTATTACAGGAAATGCTTATAAAATGCTTTTTTTCCTGCACTTACTACTGCATCAAGGCTTCACTTCCTGGATGACATGGTGATGTCACTTCCTGGATGACATGGTGATGTCACACCCGACTCCCAGGGCTGTGGCTGCTGGAGAGGATGATGGCAGAGAGATGCTCAGTGTCCCTCCAGTGCCCTGTGTCCCTCAGTGTCCCCCTGCCATCATCCTCTCCAGCAGCCACAGCCCGCACAGGAAGTGACATCAACATGTTATCCAGGAAGTGACATCAACATGTTATCCAGGAAGTGAAGCCTTGATGCAGTAGTAAGTGCAAGAAAAAAAACAAACACTTTATAAGCATTTCCCGTAATAAGTGTATATTGGTGATTTGTATAACTTTTGGGGGGCAATACAATACTTAAAGGTGAAGTCCAGTGATTTTTTTTTTTTTTTTTTTATTGCATAGCAGTGAATGGAAAAATGGCACTAGTGTATACACACTGTATACACTATGGCCGTTGACTACAAGAACACAAAATAATTTACAGGTCTATTTTGGACAGCCGCTGCATCCTTACAAAATAGGCTGTGCTCACAGTATAAAGTACTGCCCCCGGACTTCAGACATAATTTAATTTCTCTCTGTGTGGTATTAAAATTGTAAGTGTCAGTGAAATCAAGTTTGGCTTTCTTTTTCCACTGACACTTGTCTTCTACTCATACATATATAGATACATGTGGCTGTGGTGGTTATTATACCACAGTAGCTGCTGGGGAAATAGGATTGTAGAACCTGAAGATGGTTGGTTGTAGTGCCGGTTGTAGCTGCTTTATTATAGTCGCTGCTTTCTGTCTTCCTGCTGGTTGCTTGGCTGTAAAGAAAATTATTTGGTACAAGTGTAACCTCAGTTCCAAGTGGATTAAAAATAGTGTTGCTGTGAGTGATGTGTATAAACCGAGGTTTTACTGATGAAATGCTGTAAACTCTGACCGAATCTTCACTACTTGTAGTTGTCACTTGTCAAAAAAAGCTGTATCTATCATCTATCTCATATCTATCTGTATCTTTCTACTTATTTTGTAGATTAACTGCAGCACATATGTAATACACAGAGAAAGTTCCTTTCCTTGGTTTCTTCTAGGCACTAGGTGGTCCGTCTGTCACTGGACCCTCTGTGTTATAGCAATGAAGGTTATTGTGCATTCAAGATCTCTCCTTCCAGTCATTCACTAGAATCCTTCATTGCTCTGGCAAAAAAAAATTCTTTCAAATCAACTGGTGTCAGGACATACAGCAGCTGATA
The DNA here is from genome assembly GCF_027789765.1 of Dendropsophus ebraccatus. Taxonomy (NCBI): domain Eukaryota; kingdom Metazoa; phylum Chordata; class Amphibia; order Anura; family Hylidae; genus Dendropsophus; species Dendropsophus ebraccatus. The sequence goes on from NC_091464.1 coordinate 15,356,428, forward strand.
AGTACTGGAAGAAGGGAGGCTTTTTTTTTTTTTTTTTTTTTTTACAAATTTAGCTTTCTGAAAAGAAAAATGAAAACTTTGCAGGAGGACTCCTTTACATAGATATAAATGTGTCCTGGTCATTGCAGTGATCACAAAGGTGCATGGCTCCTTACAACAACAGGCTGTGGCTGTGTGTCCATCTCATCAATTTTTAGCACTTTTTTGGGCGGTTATATGGCACAAATATTGGCTGGTTTTGCATTGCATTATGGTGTTTCCTGTAGCCAGAAAACAACTGAAAAATGGCCCAAATGAAAAAAGAGGAGAAAATTTGAACATTTCAGCCTTTTTTGAGGTTGAAAATAAGTTTCAAAATTCGGTCTGAAGGTTTTATTGACCCCTTATTGAATTTGGGCTTTATTGCCGACATTGTGTGGTTTTTTGTTTTTTCTTTTCATTGTGGCATTCAAAGACCTATAACTTTTTGGGGGTCTGAATCAGACGAATCAGGGCTGTATTTTACAATAGTTTATTCTTTCTTTTGTATTATAGTGCAATATAATTTTTTCTTATTGGGTCTCTGTGAGCTCAACTTTCTCTCTGATTCTCCCCTGCAAACTGCTTCTTGTTTACCTTCCTGCTTGCAGACAGTGTGAGCTGTCCTGCAAGGTTTCTCTCCTCCCTGCCCACTCGGCGTAAATGAAAAGAGGGGGAAAAAAAGCCAGGATTGCAGATTTTGTTTTGTTACATCATATATCTGATAAAAATTACATTAATTGAAAAGTGATCAAATATGGTACCACAAAATACCCCAAGTCAGTATGATTACAACAATATATAATTTATACAACTTTTAGGTTTTTTTTTTTTTTAAAGGTTTTAATTTTATAAAAGTAGTCAGATAAAATAAATGTTTAAAGCGACTCCGTACCCACAATCTGTCCCCCCCAAACCACTTGTACCTTCGGATAGCTGCTTTTAATCCAAAATCTGTCCTCTGGTCCGTTCGGCAGGGAATGCAGTTATTGTCCTAAAAACAACTTTTAATCCTACAGCGCAGTGTCTAACGGCCGGGGCTTACATTTGTATATGCATTAGGCTGGCACACCCTCTCCGTCCTTCCTCCCCACCCTCCTCTTTGTTAGGAATGATCCAGGAACATTTACTGCTGTTTAAGCTTTGCACAGGTGTATTAACGATCCAGCCCATGTGCCGGGCTGCCACAAGTGGGGAATAGGAAGCAATCTGCCTGGAGCATTCCTAATGATGAGGAGGGTGGGGAGGAAGGGCAGAGAGGTTGTGCCAGCCTAATGCATATACAAATGTAAGCCCCGGCCGTTAGACACAGCGCTGCCGGATTAAAAGTTGTTTTTATGACTAACTGCATCACCTGCCGACCGGACCCCAGGACAGATCTTGGATTAAAAGCAGCTATCTGACGGTACAAGCGGTTTGTGTGTGTGGGGGGGGGGTGTCAGATTGTGGGTACAGAGTCACTTTAAAATTGCTCTATTCCCAGCCTTATAACGCTTTTATCCTTTGGTCTGTTCTTTCTATCGGTACCTTGCTTGTGTATATGTGACTTTTTGATCACTTATTACAATTTTCTGGATTTATTGTAACCAAAAATCCACAATTTTGCACTTTGGCAGGTTTTTGATGCCACAACACTTCAATAGGAATGTTTTTGTTTTTTTCTTAGGCTGGGTTCACACTGTTTTTTTTTTATTTTATTTTTTTTATTTTTTTTTTTTTTTCCAGCAGCTGACAAGAATGGATGCATTTGTGTGCATCTGTTTTGATCCCGTTTTTCAATTCTCTTCCATTATAAATAAATAAAAAAAAAGGATTCCTTTTTTTAAACGTGGTCGTCCACGCTTTTGTGTACGCTAAAAAAAGATGCATTTTGATCCAGGTTTTTTTTTTAGTTCCTTTTTTATAATGGAAGTCAATGGAAAAACGGATGCACACGCAGTGTGAACCCAGACTTGTGTTTTATTTATTTCTATTTACCAAAGTGTTAAACAAAAGCTTTATAAACTAATCAACTGGCATAAATATAAAAAAGAAACATAAGAATGTTGCACCCTGTATTATTGAAGCCGATATTTGTTTAAATTTTGTGTCAACAGAATAAGGCTAGGTTCACAATGCGTTTTTGCAATCCGTTTTTTCATCCGTTTTTTGCAAAAAGCGGATTCTTTTGTGTGCATCCGTTTTGATCCGTTTTTCCGTTGACTTCCATTGTAAAAAAAACAAAAAACTGATCCATTTTTTTTTTTTTTTCAATTGAAGACAATGGAAAAACGGATCAAAACGGATGCACACAAATGCATCAGTTTTTCCAATCAGTTTTTTGCAAAAAAAAAAAAAACTGATTGCCAAAATGCTGTGTGAACCCAGCCTAAGAAGCGAAAAGTCAAAAGGAAAATTACTTAATGCAATCTTCAGACATTGTAAGGCTGGGTTCACACTAACATTTCTCTTATTTGCTAACTGATCCGTCCATGTTAATTGAATGGATAAGAAAAAAACTGATGAGCAAACTGATTGCAAATGTTCTTTTTTTTTTCATAGTCCGTTTGCATTTTGGCTTTAAAAAACTGAATTTTGTCCATCAGTTTGCATCAGTCGGCATCCGTATTTATATGAGTTTATTTTTCTTATTTGGTTTCTCACTTCTTCTGCGCATGCTCAGTGAAAAAACTAATGAAAACTGTAAACTTGCAAACAGATGTAAACGGAAATACCTTCAGTTTAGATCCGTCCTCATTGACTATAATGTAAAAAAACAAAACAAAAGTGCACTTTCCTTTCGTGTTCCATGTTTTCAAAAGGAGGAAAAAAAAGCTGCAAGCAGGATTTTTCTTTCCGTTCACAAAAACGGAACCCTGACGGAATACATGCAAACAGAGCACGAATATGACCAAAAAAATCACAATACAAATACATAAGAATGAATGGGGTGTTGGACGGATATGTCAGATTCCATTTATGTTTAAAAACGGAACAGCTAAATGGAACTGTGGCGGAGAGAAAAACGTCAGTATGAACCCAGCCTAACAGAGCAAATAAGGCCTTATTCACACGTCCCATTATTTACGGATCCGTATTTCAGTCTCCGAGTTCCGAGCAACCACAGGCTGACAAGCGATCATGTGACTTATTTTAGGGGTTGGGCAAACTGGTGCTATTTTTTTTTTTTTTTTACCTACTCAACTTTATTAACTTGTATAAAGCAGTCAGTAAAAACGGTTGTACGGAGATATGGATGCAATACGGGTGTACTACGGGTGTACTATGGATGTCCAATGCGTAATTTTTAGCGGGTTTTTTCAGGACTAGAAAATATTACTGAACGTGTGAATAAGGCCTAAGACAAAATGCCCACACTGGGGAGATCTAATTATGTAGCAGTTTAAAAGAAAAACTGTTGCCCATAGCAGCCAATCACAGCACAGCTTTCGTTTCTTATAGTGCGTCTGAATAATGAAAGTTGTGCTCCATTTGGCTGCAGTTTATCTATTACAGTTTCATAATGTCTCTTAGAATTGGCAGTATATACCCTTCACACTGTTATGTGCTTACATTTCATTGGTTTGTTTTATTATTATTTTTTTTTTACCATATAGAATAGCAGAGTAGTCTGTGCTGTTGTGTCCAGCAAAAAAATTAACTTTCGGCATGTGATTAGCGGTGGCTGCTGAAGTTGGATAAAGCCCTAAGGCTATGTAGAAAACATGGATATAGTCATTGGCTGTATCCATGTTTTCCAGACAACCTTAGAGCTTTATCCAAGTTCAGGAGCCACCGCTAATCAAATACCGTTGATTAAAGAAGTTGAGGGGAGTTGATAATGGTGAACTCCACGCTGGGGTGATTTTTTGCAGTGTTGGAGAGGATTAAGAAGTAACATGCTCTTAACCACCCTGCTCCAGCGCTGGTTCCGGTATCCTGCAGCTTCGCAGTAATACTGACCTTATTATTCTGCAGATCACTGATTACAGTAAATATATATATATATATATATATATATAAATGAAGTTTTACTTATTAACAAATTGAAACAGTTTTTAAAAACTTTTTTATATTGTATTTTTTATATATATATATTTGTGTTTCCCTTGGGTGGGGGACATTTGTAATCAATCATTAGCTTATTTGTACTGATCCATGCACTGCCTGAAGCAGACTGTACAAGCAGATTTAATGTGTTAAATTATTATTTTTTTTAAATAAACTTTTCACGTCTTGACCATTCAGTCTCTCTAACTATATATGCTTTCAATCATTTGCTCAGCTGCTAAGAAGCTGCAGTTGTTGTTCACTATGGTACCTAAGAGCTTAAAGCGATTCTACCAGCACATATGCCGGGAGACTCCTTTCATACTCGCTGGCGCCGCCAGGCTGTTTCTGTCCCCGGCCGCGTCCTCTAGGTACAGCCGGTCTTCATTATATCTAGATAAGCATGTTTGACGCACTGGAGGGCAGGCCTAGTGCCCCCTCGTCAATGAATGCTCCTCCCATTGATGAAGCCTCATTCAATTCATGTAGAGGCCCTATTCCACCAACAGATCTGACGACAGATTATCTGCCAAAGATTTGAAGCCAAACCCAGGAGTGGATTTGAAAAGAGGAGAAATCCAGTCTTTCCTTTATGACCTGTTCCCTGTTTATAGTCTGTTCCTGGGTTTGGCTTCAAATCTTTGGCAGATAATCTGTCGTCAGATCTGTTGGTGGAATAGGGCCCTAAGGCGTGACATCAGTGGGAGGACAATTGGGACGTTTCAGCAGGGTCTCATCTGTATGTTAAAGCTGACACCTATGGCACAAGTACATCTTGCATTTATATGTTTTAATATTTTACTAATAGACTATGGACTAATTGACTTAACCTATCTCTAGAGGAGCCCTTGTCCTAAGTGTTTGGAACGTGCTGCACAGTGGATGTCCATGAGTTCTCTATAGGGAGCGCTATGCTATAGCCAGACAGTTCTTGGTGTCTGTTAATTCCTCTGAGAATAAAATTGTTTGGCTGTAAAAAAAAAAAAAAAACCTAGTCTGACTCACGTTCAGACATCATATTAAGACAGAGGCTTTCATTAAAGGGAACCAATCACGCAGAAAATCACCCTAATAATAAAGAAACGCGCTGGCACATCACCCAGCATGCTTCCCAAACATCCCCCTGTACCCTCCGTGCCCCCCTCTCTTAGACGTATTCTTACTTTTATGATGTTCCGCGCAGTATGTGAATTCCGGGCAAGTAGTCACAGTGGGCGGTCCTGGGCGCATCTAGTCACGGTCCTTGGCAGTGTAATAGCTGTAGTCACCCGGGGCCTGCGTTCCACGGCGGTGTGCCGATGTCTTCAGGATGCCGCGCATGCGCAGTGTGTCAGAATCTTCTCCCGCCGTACAGCGCATGTGCAGTGCATCAGAATCTTCTCCCGCCGTACAGCGCATGCACGCCGTGCTAAAGACGCCGCCGCCGTGTAACGCATGCCCCGGGTGACGTCAGCAGAACGCAGGACTTTTAATCACGCCCCTCTGGGCGTGATTACAGCTATTCCACCAACCAGGACCATGACTAGATCAGCCCAGGACCGCCCACCGTGACTACTTGCCCGGCATTTACATACTGCGCGGGACATCATAAAAGTAAGAATACGGTCTAATAGAGGGGGGCACGGAGGGTACAGGGGGATGTTTGGGAAGCGTGCTGGGTGATGTGCCAGCACGTTTCCTTATTCGGGTGATTTTTTGCGTGATTGGTTCCCTTTAAAACAGCACTGTGTATGAAGGTTAAAAACGACCTCCTTTCTCAGCCTATCTGGCCCTATGGAAACATAACAGCAGGATAGATTCTTCTAACCCTGTTGGGTTGTTTCCCTTTAAAGAGCTCTGGTAAAATGAAAGCTGAACGGCCGTTGGTTGCTATGGAAAACCAGAGTAAAGTGCTTCACTCATAAGGAACCTTGAAAGTACGACAGGAGAGCCCACAATAACAAGTGATTCATACTAGTTCACACACGAGTACTACACATATAGCTGAGTGCACGGGTTCCTCACAACGTATGATTGACAGATGCCAAAACGACACTCTTGGCCTCCATGTGGCAGTGTTGAAATCTATGGACATTTTTAGTTTAACATGTTTTTTACTATTGACAAAGGATTCTGACATTTTACGCATATCTGTAACACATTATAAAGTTTGTGCATTTTATGTTATCCACTTTTTTTCCTGGTTTAACCCCTTAAGGTCAAAGCCTATTTTCGTTTTTGCGCTTTTGCTTATTCCATTTTAAGTTTAAAAGTCCATAGCGCTTGCATTTTTTCACCTAGAGACGTATATGAGCGCTTATTTTTTGCGAAACCAATTGTACTTTGCAATGACAGGCATTATTTTTCCATAACATATGCTGCGAAACCGGAAAAAAATCATTTGCGCGGTCAAATTGAAAAAAACCCGAATTTGTTTTGATTTCGGGGAGTTTTGCATTTACGCCGTTCGCCCTATGGTAAAACTGACTTGTTATGCATGTTCCTCAAGTCGTTACAATTACTATGATATATAACATGTATAACTTATATTGTATCTGATGGCCTGTAAAAAATTCAAACCATTGTTAACAAATATACGTTCCTTAAAATCGCTCCATTCCCAGGCTTATAGCGCTGTTATCCTTTGGTCTATGGGGCTGTGTGAGGTGTCAGTTTTTGCGCCATGATGTGTTCTTTCTATCGGTACCTTGATTGCGCATATACGACTTTTTGATCGTTTTTTTATTACATTTTTTCTGGATTTGATGCGACCAAAAATGCGCAATTTTGCACTTTGGAATTTTTTTGCGCTGACGCCGTTTACCGTGCGAGATCAGGAATGTGATTAATTAATAGTTCGGGCGATTACGTGCGCGGCGATACTAAATATGTTTATTTATTTATATTTATAAAATGGGAAAAGGGGGTGATTTGGACTTTTATTAGGGGAGGGGATTTTTTATTAATAAAAACACTTTTTTACTTTTTTTTTTTTTACTGTAACTAGAAGCCCCCCTGGGGGACTTGTATATAGACAGCACTGATCTCTCATAGAGATCAATGCTGTGTATATACACAGCAAAGATCGATTAGATCGGTCATAGATTACTATGGCCTGCTGCACGGGCACGGGCAGAAGAACGGATCTCCCCCCCGCGATCGCATCGCGGGGGGGAGATCCGTCCCACTAGACACCAGGGACGTGAGGTCTGAAGCCTCTAAGTGCAGCTGTCAGGTTTGACAGCTGCACTTAGAGGCTTAATTAGCCGGCGCGGCAACGGGACCCGCGCCGGCTAATAGAGGCACTGCCCGGCTGCACGTGTCAGCCGGGATCAGCGCCGTTCAGAGAGGGGTCCCGGCGGGACCCCGCTCTGAACACCCCGAGCGGCACCATGACGTATCAGATACGTCATGGGTCGCTAAGGGGTTAAAGAAGCAGTTCACTTTTTTTTTTTCCGGCTGCTGATACAACGGTCCTCACGCTTTGAAGTGAGCTCAGCTACTGTGCCCTCTCTAAACCCCCAGGAGGGTGTACATTTATGCCCTATTATGTTAGTGTTACTGTTGTGCATTTTTTTTTTAGTTTTTGCAGAAATCAATAGTCCAGGTGATTTTAAGAAACTTTGTAATTAGGTTTATTAGCCAAAAAATGCATTTTTATCATGAAAAAGCAGTTTGAAGCTCTCCCCTCTGTCTTCATTGTTCTCCTATGGTGAGACCTAAATAAAAGACCAAAACAGGACAACAAAGAGTTAATCTACAAATACCTCACCCTCTATCTCCTCTGACAGTCACCACTGACCTCTCTGAGCTCTGATTACAGTTGTCACCCAGCTCCCTGCCTGTAATCCTCTGTTATCTGTGTGTGACTCATGCAACAAGTCACAATTTTCAGATTTTTTGCAGTGAATGGAAAAGAGGAAGGAGGGGGGGACCTGGGAAAAGGCTTTTTACATGCAGATAATGGCATATTTGGCTAATAAACCCAATTACAAAGTTTCTTAAAATCGTCTGGGCTATTGATTTCTGCAAAAATAAAAAATAAATACGACAGTGACTCTTTAAAGGGAACCATTCACCCCGTGGCCCCCGGCAGAAACTGACATACAGTGACATAAAGGTCAATATACTTACCACATCGCTCCCGGTCCCGTCCCGGATCCCGTTGTTGACACGGAGAAATCGCTGATTCTTCTTCTCCCGCCCATTATGGTAATGAGCTGAGATGAGTCCAACGTCCATAGGAAACGACGGACGAGTCCAACTTCATGAGGTCCTCTTCTCGTCGCCGCCCATCCACGCCTCCTGGAACTTGATTGACGTCTTCAGTCTTCTGACGAATTCCCGCGCAGGCGCCGTTGCGATGGTCTCATCACCTCTCTGCGCCTGCGCGGTAAACAGGATACGTGTTCGAGGCAATCGGCGCACGCGCAGTAAACAGTGAAGCTGCGGAGCGGCTTCAATTGTGAACTGCGCATGCGCCGAAAACGACTGTCACGGCGCCTGTGCGGGATCCGGCGAGAAGAAAAGACTAGGAGGAAGAGGACCCGGCGTCAATCAAGTGTCGGAGGCGGGGAGAAGGCTGGACTTCGGACCCGGCGGCGCTCATTACCATAATGGGCGCGAGAAGAAGAATCGTCGATTTCTCCGTGTCAACAACGGGCTTCGGCACGGGACCGGGAGCGATGTGGTAAGTATATTGAACTTTATGTCACTGTATGTCAGTTTCTGCCGGGGGCCACGGGGTGAATGGTTCCCTTTAACCCCTAGACGACCCTGGACGTAGGGTTACGTCATGGAAGTCTGTCCCCAGACGACCCATGACGTAACCTTACGTCCTGGGTGTTTCTCCCGCTATGAAGCGTGCTCCGGAGCGGAGCGCGCTTCATAGCAGGTGGGGGCCGGCTGCAATCAGCAGCCGGGACCTCACCGGTAATTACACGCTGCAGCGATCGCGCTGCCGCGTGTCATTAACCCCTGTCACTTACCGATCGGGACCCCCGCAGTGTGACTGCAGGGATCCCGATCGTTGAAACGGACCGCCGTAGGTCTCTTACCTGCCTCCGTGCGGTCCGATCGGCGATCTGCTACACTGAGCCTGCACAGGCAGGCTCAATGAGCAGATCGCCGATAACACTGATCAATGCTATGCCTATGGCATAGCAATGATCAGTGTATAAATCAAAGTAGTGAATGTAGAAGTCCCCCAAAGGGACTTCAAAAGTGTAAAAAAAAAAAACCACTATTACACTACCCCAAAACCCCTCCCCCAATAAAAGTCTAAATCACCCCCCCTTTCCCATTATATAAATAAAACATATAAAATAAATATAAATAAATAGATAAACATATAATATACCGTAGCGTGCGTAATTGTCCGATCTATTAAAATATAACAAGCGTCATTGTGATCGGTAAACGGCGTACACGAAAAGAGGGGAAAGTGCGCAGATTACCGATTTTATGTTACATTATATATTAAAAATCAATAAAAAGTGATCTAAACGTCCGATCTTCACAAATATGGTATTAATAAAAACTAGAGATCATGGCGGAAAAAATGACACCCCATACAGCCCCGTAGGTGAAAAAATAAAACCGTTATAAGCGTCACAATAGGCCCATTTTATTAATATTTAATTGCCAAAAAAAAGGATTTCATAAAAAAATACATATATAACATTACAGAATCTGTGTAACCTGCATATGGTTGTGTTCGGACTGACCTATAGAATAATTGTATCATGTCGCTGTTACCATATAGTGCATTACGTGGACACAGGAACCCCCCAAACGTTACTATATTGCATTCTTATTTACGATTTCACCTATTTATATCTTCATAAATAATATATTTGGAATTCCATCATACATGTTATGGTAGAATGAAAGGCGTCATTACACAGTACAACTATTCCTGTAACAAACAAGCACTTACATGGCTTGTAGATAGAAAACTGAGAGTGCTAGAGCTCTTAGAAGGGGAGGAGGGAAAAACGAAAACTCTAAGATCAAAATTTGCGCGGTCCACTGGGTCATTTTGGGCCTGGTCCTCAAAGGGTTAAAGCCCAGATGAAAGTGTAAATAAACGCCCTTGGTTGTTAAAGGGTTAAATGTCTTTATTTGTTATACTCATAACAAAGTGAACCAAGTAGTGTCAAATAGGAATAACACAGGTGCATTATAATAGAGGTGCCCGGTATAATAGTACAGGAAACCTATTCAGTGTTAGGGCTCGTTCACACAGAGCAAAAGCAGCTGAATTTCTGCGCTGAATCAGCGCTGAAATTTCAGCCGTTAAAATAGGTGCAGAGCTGATTTCCATTGTGTTGAATGGAAATTCTGCTCTACAGTTCACACGGTGGAATTTCCGCACTGAACTAATCCGCTTTCCGCCAGAAGAATGAACATGAAATACGCAGGGATTCTGCTTATATTCTGCTCGGAATTCAGCGTCAGTTGATTTCAGGCGGAAATATTTCCTCGCGTAATCCGACCCTTTTGCTCTGTGTGAACGTAGCCTTTAAGAACATGCTTTTTTATAAGTGTATAAAGTTATAAAAGTAACATCATTTCCATAAATGGAATGGGCTATGTATCTATCCGTAACTTAGGCCCTGTTCCCACTGAGCAAAGAATGAAAGAAAATGTTCATTCTTCAGCGCGTACAGAGCAGCAGCGCGCGCCTCCCATAGACTCCCATTATGATCGGAGGCTAACGGAATTCCGCTAGCTTTGCTCATTGGGAACGGGGCCTTATACACTTATAAAAAAACATGTTCTTACAGTTATAAAAGTAACATCATTTCCATAAATGGAATGGGCTATGTATCTATCCGTAACTTAGAAGAGAGGACAAAAATTAATAGTACATAAGAGAAAAAAATAACCCACTCCCTGGTCCCACCCTGGCAGCCTGTGTCCTGTCCCTCCAAGTATGCAATACCATTGTGTGTATTTAAATGTTTATAAAAAAAGTGATATCATCTTAAGAGAAATGGAATTCAATAAATTTATGCCATTTCATAAAAAAAAAAAAAAAAGTTTCTCTGTCTTTAATCATATAACAGAAGTGTTTTCATCATCTCAGGAAATTCAGATTTATTCGGCACTGACTGCTATAGCCAGTGGTGCAAGATGCACTTTTTCATCACTAGAAGGGCCACATGAAGTGCACGTGATGGTATCTGGTTATGCTACGTTTACATGGAGCGATAATTCGCCCAATTGATCGTTTAACGATTTTGAAGCAACAATTTTTTTTTTACAATTGGCGTTTAGACGAATAAATCGTTAGAAAAATCGTTTGAAAATTTGTAAGAAAAATCGTTATTGTGATCATTTTTAAGATTGCTTAAGCCCATCTTTTACATAGGGTAAATCGGTGAAAGAATGTTTACAACACGAAGCGATCTGCAATTTTTTAGCGAGCGACGATTTAAGAACATGTTGAAAGATCAAAATGAACGATTTCTTGCTCGTCATTTGATCGTTTGCTGTGTTTATGATTACGATTATCACTCTAATGCGATCATTTATGCGAAAATTCAAGCGATGATCGTTCTGTGTAAACGCAGCATTAGTCACAGCTATTGAGTAGGGTGTATGATTTGGGAGGGCATGACTTGGTCATTGGGAGAGGGACTTTCAAGCTCTGGTTGCTATAGGCAAAAAAAAGGACATAATCTCCTTAGTGCTGATCTGTTGTGTGCAAATAAAATAGTTGCCATCCCACGTTGCAATATAGTCAGTCATTGTAGTAAGAGACACTCTGCATCTTTTGTATTGCCATTATCAGGCTGCTAATCCTGTGCAGCACTTGTGTGTGGGTGCTGACTGTGAGTGTAGCAGCTGGAGCAGGTGGCCTGACATCAGTGGTTGCAGCTGTTGAGTGTGTTGAGCCACACTGCCCTCTTCAGTCTAAGCACTTAGGCCTTAATTCCCCTTCTATTGGCTTGCGTAACTTAATGTCTTAGCGTGGTGTGGCAGTATTTCAGTTACGGACAGATATAGGACATGCTTAGACACATATACAGTTCCCGAAGCCTCTGGCATTCTCCCAAAGCTCTCCAGGCAGCCGAGTGTCTCAGAGCTTCTCTGAGACGTTCGGCTGCTCTGAGAGCTTCGGGGGATCTCCGGCGCAGACAGTGTGCATCATACTGCCTGCGCCGGGAGACGTGCGGCTGCCAGGAACGGGTGATAGGTGAGTTGGATTCCCCCCCCCCCCCCCCCCCCCCCCCCCTTTCAACTTCAGTTAACCCCTGCCTGGCCGTAGCAGTGCTCCAGCTAGTAAACCCTGCTGTGGTCAATCAGGGGTTAACATTTTCTGGTATATAAGGCGAACCTCTGATCTTAAAAGTCAAGCGATGTCTTATACGCAGGAAAATACGGTATCTAATCTATGTCCACAAGTATGGACAAATTAACGGATCCGCACTCCTTGCCCCAAGAAAATAGGACATGTCCTAGTATTAGGCCGTAATTGCGTAATGGACTAACCAATAAAAGTCTCCGGACCCGCGTTCATGGATGTAACGTCCACTGAAAATACTGATCACCTTGATTTAAAACAATCACCTTCCCATTTTTTGTAGATGCATTACAGACTAATTTTTTTGCAAATTGCGGACAAAAATTGTTGACATAATATACGGTCCTGAAAAATTATTGAACATGTGAATGACGACTGAGAAGTTTAGTTGCAAATTTTTTTCTAATTTCACATATGATCGGGTATGCGAACAAACAATCAGGGGGACAGTCTGGTACAGCAGCAGGGGAAAGGGACGAGTACAGTAACAGGTGACTATAGGTACAGTAATGGGGATTGGAGAAACAGTTGCGGGACAGGGACGATCATCAGGTACAGTAATGGGGATTGGAGAGAGTTGCATAACAGGGACGATCAGGTACAGTAATGGGGATAGAAAAGACTTTTGGCTACAGGGATAATGGGAAATGATTAGGTACCGCTACAGGGGATGGACGATGATTAGATACAGCAACAGGTGATGATCAGGGTAGGAAGGGTTAATTTATTATTTTTTCAATGTACTTTGCTGTGGCATGGGGCTGTTCTCCACCTCTGTTCTCTTCTCATGCATGGAGGACATCAGAGCTAGAAGAGCTGCCAGCTCCTCCTGTCCTTTTACATATATATTGGCCCATATGTAATGATGGACCGATCGACTGGTTGCCAGGAGCTGTAACCAGTTGCGGACATCAGTTAGCTAACCTGTCACTGCTCAATTCCGTGCTGCGTCCGTTTAACTAACGTACATGTTCGTGGGTGTTGCACTAAAGTGCAGTGTGATCGGACCTGCTCAGAACAAGCCCATATATTGTTACAAAGCAGAGTCACAGAAATAATTTGTATTTGTATGTGGTTTCACCATAATCCTGCCATGACATGGCATAAAGGTAACTAATGCTGCACAGCAGCAACGCAACACAAACAGAAGTGAAGACATTGAAAACATCACTGCCAAAATTTGGCATTGTTGGGCAGAGCATAAAGGATATTGTACGTTCCTGTGTGTTGCTGTGGGAGTCACAGTACCAGGTGACCCCAAGGCCTGCTCTGTTTATTGGTACAGAATTGTTTCTGCCTTAACGTACCTTCCTCTGTGTAACCTTATATCACAATGCGGTGGTGAAATTCTGAATGTCCTCCACTCTGGGACTGGGTATTACCTCTGTTAGATGTGGGTTTTATAATACAGAGATAAGGAAGCAAATTGCTTTAGGACAGATGGATATATTCCCCACCCCTTCAGTCCCTGACCAGCCACCCTTTAGGACATGGAGTACGTACAGTAAATAAGTCCCCTCCCTGGTGGTCTGGCCTCTCGGATGTACTTGATGCTTGCAATCTATTGGTCCTAGGTGGACTACAAATAGTGGACTCTACATGTGGTTTGTTTGAAGAAGCTCTGCAGAATTTTTTTTTTATTCCCTTGCTTCGTGCTGGGGCGTGTACTCATGTGTACCACATGTATATGTGCAAGGGAGTATGCATCTGCTGTTTTTAGTAAAGTAACTTGTCACTACTGTTTTTCTCCCCCATGGATCTAAACGTTTCCTGGTTTCCACACGTAACTGCGGCTCTGTTGTTGCCATGCAACAGTGCAGACGCTTCCCTACAATCCCTCATGCCTGCAGGCTCAAAGAGTAAAACAATTTTACTGTTCACCATAATACATGGAACGATAGTTGTTAGTTACAATTTATGATCGTTGTTACCATCTTTTTTACATTCTAGTGTATGAGTATACAACCGATCGTAATAATGAACGAATGATCTATAGAATGATATATGTCGAGAGGTTTGCAATTTTATGGTCAGCTCAGTAGATGCGATAAACGACATTCAAACAAATCTTCTTGGAAATATTACTTAAATTTGAAGAATATAATGTTTTTTCCAAGGCTTTTTTTGTATATGCTTACATGAACACCGTAAAGCGGCAGTGAACCTGCTGATGTGAGCCAGCCGCTATTTACCTCTGTATTCTCGGGCTGTCCTTTTCATTCCGTCCGGTATACAGGAGTTCTCGGGTTAACTTCTTCTATGCTAGTTAGTGTGCTCAGAGCATTTGGGGCCCCGCTCTGAAGCCCCTTATCGGCAATAGGGCAATATTCGCCCTTTGTCGTTAAGGGGTTAACAAAGGGCAACAGGTCATCAAAGCAATGCAGTTACATGGGGGGGGGGGACTAGTAAGTTTATATCTCTCATACTGTACAGCTTCAGAAAAGCTTGTACATTTAAAATGAGGAGATGAGCACTCAGTGGCTGTGTATCTAGTACGCATTTATTGGAGCTTTATTTGTATGGTATCATTTTTAGCTGTAGAACAGACCTGAATAAATCGTAGGTCTAAAAGCCATCCTTAGTATTTAGAAGCTAGAAACAGCCTTTTTTATGGTCAGGTTTGTACAACTTGATTGTGTGAGTAGTGCAAGAAAATACATGCAGCAAATGCACTAAAACTAGAGTATAGCGTGTTAAATGTCACTAGAGGTTTGGCCTACAGTCTGAGGTTTGTTTATGGTGTTTTTCCAGAAGGATTAAGCGGTTTCTGGTCACGGCTTATGACCCCTCCATAGAAATAAATATGAACACGTATGCTCGTCCCATCTAAGTAATAGATGGCTATTGACAATTGTGTGTATAACCGGCATTGCTCAAGGATCTTATTTGCCATGTATACTGTTATTTTGAAACCGGATTGCTTGGGATTTTTATAGGTAACACAACTGTACAGAATGTAGTATTGTGTATGAAAATTTATTTTGTTTCATTTTAGGCCGTCCGTTGCTATGAAGCTCTGATCCTAAAATCTGAGGGGAAAGTAGAGTCCGATTTCTTCTGTCAGTTAGGCCATTTCAACCTATTGTTGGAAGACTATCCAAAAGGTAAGAATATAAGATGGCTTTTCATCATTTGCTTCATATACAGATGGCTTCAGAATTGTCGTTTTTGTCTAAATTAAACATTTATGCTAATCTTTGAAATCATAAAGTATTACTGTTAGTCTCTAAAATGTTACCAAATAAGTCTTATACTTCCCTAGACAGTGATTGGTTTGTAAGGATATTGGAGAAGGTATTTACCCTATGAGGCAGCGATTTTATTACGGTTAGTCTCCATTATATATGTGAATCCTTAGTTTATGTACAGAAAAATGACTTTTTGGCAGGTTAATCTTGTCGTCTTTGTGGCAGATCTTACAGATAGCGTTGAGTAGGTCTTCTTAAAGTGTTACAAAGCTTGATGATAAGTTTTTTTTTCCTTTGCGTTTAAAGGGGTGCTTCGGCAAGGACCCCTTTTCTTGACAATGACTGGGGAGGGAATGGGTTAAAATAACATGCACTTACCTCCCCCACTCCAGCACTGCTGCCCACATTCTGGTCCCCGGCGTCCAGCTGCTTCCTGGTCTTGAGATGTGACCGGTCCGCTCAACCATTCAGCAACAGAGGAGGGACACTGCTTCAGCCGCTGAATGGCTGAGCGCCCAGCATCGTCACTTCTCAAGTCCAGTATCAAAACCAGGAACTAGCTGGAAACCAGGGTACCAGAGCAGCAGGCGGCATCTCTGAAGGGGAGGACGTAAATGGATGTTAGTGTTTTCATCCACCCCCTCACCGATCATTGTTAAAAATAGGAGTACTCCTTTAAGAAGCATCTGAGGTTTTGTTATTTTTGCTGATATAAGGCTGGGTTTACACAGCATTTTTCTGTCTAACATTTGCGTTATAAGGGAGAAAAAAAACAGGGTGAAAATGAACCCTGGTGTAGGCTATAATGCAGAATCTTTTTCCCACTGCAGAATCTGTTTCCTATTTCCTTATTAAAAAAAAATAAAATAATAGAAACTGATTAGTTTATTTTTTTTTACTTGCACAAAAATGTGGTGCTGATGTAATTTTTCTGTATGTAAGGGTAGCTTCACACACCGTATCGCAGCGGATTTTATGCTGCGGATCCGCATTAGATTTGATCTATATAACTGAGCACAGCATCGAATGTGCACCTTCAAATCTGCTGCAGATCAGCTGTGGATCCTGTATGTGTGAACGCACCCTTAAAATACTATAACGGAAATGTAGTGAACAGCCCAGCGTGTGCCCATCCTAATGCACACCAACCATCAGTATTCCTGCAGTCTCTCATCTCAGCTTAGCCACATTCATACATTTTTATTACTGCAGAAAGTTTATTACACCAGAAAGTTGACATGACTTTGTGTAACTGGAAGTATTCTGCCCTGATATAAATGACAGGGTGACGTCTAGAGAGCATGCTCATCTGAGCTTGGTACATATTCAAGTATTAGGGTACTCGATGCTACACGTTACTCGGACGTTCATCTCGCGATACTCAAGACAATGGCATCTTCCTCTTCCTGCATGTTTGGCGCCTTTTTTTCAGCCAATCATGATGCAGGAGAGTCTTTGGGAGCTCGTAGCATCACGTGGATACCCGACATGTCAATAGCAGCTATAGGATTGCCAGATCAGATGGGCATATAACAATCAGGACTCGCGATGCTCGCGTCAGACGCAGGCTGGAAGAGATTAGGGAGAGAGCTGCTGTCTGTCAGGGAGAGTGTTAGGCAGGGAATTAGTGTACGGTTAGGCAGGAAGCCGACACGAAGAACCCTTTTTTGCTGCTGCTGGCTTGGACTTGTAGTGCAGCTGTCAGTAGTCAATTTGTCCTGTTGCTGACATTCTCATGGCTGGCTGGGATCTGTTGTTCAGCTATACCTATCCTCACTGCGCAGTGTCCTGTGCACGTGGTGCTGCCCCTGCTGTTTCCTGCCCATTTCCATTTTGTTTCTAACCTTTTTCTGAGGTTTCCAGGTTTTCAGGCAACCTTCCCTGTCCAGAGCTTTGGTCCCCTGCAAAAATGCTTGAGTTTCCCATTGACTTGAATAGGGTTCGTTACTTAAAATGAGCACCCGAGCATCAGGAAATATTTGTCTTGAGTATCGTATGTTATTTCCTTTTTATTTTTTTCATGGATATATGGTTCTCCCAGGCTTGTTTACATTGCCTTACTGTGGAATTACCAACCTCCTCGGCTGGAAGTTTGCTTCAAGCATCTTTGGTTCTTTCAGTAAAATACTGTTTTCTCCTCATGCCCCTCTTTTTACTTTTTTTGAACACATTTCTTTCCTGAACACTCTTTGAAAGGAGTATTCCCATGTGAAGAATCTTTACTCCTCTCCACTGGATTGGTGATAATAAAGCACTGATGCAGAGGGCCGAGAGTGCTGGCTGCACACAAGCTGCGGTACCATCACTACTCATTCTCTAAGGCCCTGAACTCTGCAATATTTGGAGTCCTCATAGAAAATGAATGTTGTTTTAACCAACAGGGGTTCCCATTGATCGAATTTAGCAGTGCGTTCACCAGATAACTAGTTTAAAATTGTCGCACCATTTTGTGAGATGTTTTTTTGTTTGTTTGTTTTTTTAAAACAAAATACTGGAAAAGCCACACATTTTTATGTAAAATAAGGCTTTGGTAGCAATTTTTTTTTTTTAAAACTAATGTACCATTTCGGCAAGTGATATATTATTTTTTTCATTAGCTGGTTGGCATCGGCATGGAGATGCCTATTCTCTGCAATGGTTTCTTTATGTGCACCGGCTAGCTCTATACCCTGGAGGTGGGCTCCCAATCTAACCATATCTCTTCCCCTCGATGATGCGCCTCTATTAGATTCAAGCCTGGTTGTGTCACTGAGATAGGTGATATCATTACACTGGGGGCATCGGGCCCACCTTCAGTGTGTACAGCGAGACGACACACACAGAAACCAGTGCCGAGCACAGGAACTGGGTGGCATTTTTTTTTTTTTTTAAATGGACCACACCACCGGGATCTCCGCACCAACCAGGTAATGAAAAAAAATTTCACTTGCCAAAATGGGACGTTCGCTTTAAGGCCAGAAGACTAGCCAGCCATCTTTGGTTGCTTCCAGTTTCTTTACCCATTATGTCAGATGGAGTTTGGAGCAGTGTGGACAACTTGTGCGCTGTCCTTGGTGACCCTGCTCTGTAAGTTTACATAGTCTGCCACATTGTTGCTAAGATGTTATGACTCATAAATTCTTACAGGGAATCGGAACACTTGGAAAGTGAAAGTAATTTTACAAGACTAAATAAGCAGATGTCTGATACATTAGATTTATGAAAATCTTACTGTATATTTGCTCGTCTGTTCTTGTTTATTAAAGGGGGGAGGTAAGATTGTACAGGTTATACTATCACATGTAGATGGGGAGAGCACACACAATGCCGGGAATTCACACAGGATGTTTCTCTGTAGATAGAGAGGAGAGCAGAAGGGGAATCGCACTCCTTAGCAGCAGCATCTATTGGTAAAAGCGCCAAGAGATAGCTCAGTCAAGCCATAGTATGAGCTAGGAAAGACATTACCATCCGAGAGACACATGCCTCACATCCCGCATGTATTACTGGAAGGAACACACCCACATAGGGAAGGTCTGAAATTAGTGCTGACTACAGACTATATTGGGAGCCTGGAAATAATGGAAGGAAGGAATGGAGATTGCCTCTTAAGTCTAATTGTAACCGTAACCCCTAACTTTTTTTTTTTGAGTCAGGATTGCACATAGCTTGTAAAGCAACATCTGTAAGGAACAATTGTATAGCACCTGGTTGTGATCCATGCTTTTTTCATTGATGGTCTTTTCTCTTTCCTCAGCATTATCTGCATACCAGAGGTACTACAGTTTACAATCAGACTACTGGAAGGTGAGTAGGCCTTAACCATTGCTTAAAATGTCTTTGCGGATATCAAAAATTGTATTCTAGTATCGCAAATGTATTAGTGGCTTACATCTCTAAAAATGTGTAGCTGTATTTCAGTAAATGTGGTTGATCAGCACTTTAGTTGTAAATGTGGGGAGGTTCTTCAGAGGAAGCCATCCTTCAGGCAGCTATGTTGGTTAAGGAGCAGGGTATGTGTGAGTTGTTTGAGTCCGGTCCATGGCTTACCATTTCCTTGGTCCTTGGCCATTACATCTGTTTTAAGTGCGCATGTATTTATACATAGTTTATTGCATCTTGTTTCCTAGGACAGGCAGACAGATGGCACTTTTCATATATCCGTCTTTTTTTCCTCTCAATAAAGAAACCAATATTTTTTCTCTTGTACAAAGTGGCAGATGATTTTACAAGCCCCTGCGTAGCTGTGTGTTGTATTGCCGCCTCCTTTCTTCCCGTCCCTGCTTGATTGACACCTGGGAGCTGTGTCCCAAGCAGGGTCAGTTATCAGAGGAGGAGGAGGTTCTACAGCTTGCTGCACTTGAGGAGTTTGGGAAAGCTTCTTTGACTCTACTAAATTATGGAAGCACAGACAGATACATCAAATGTAACATGTTTCCTGGCCCTAACATCTATGTAATGGTAACTTATATACCCTCATATGAAGGTGATGGTCTGACAAGTCCATGACATACAAAAGTGACACAGAAAACACTTGGTCCATATGCTTTGTATTGCTGTGCTTTTGGGGGGCTTTAATGTGTTTATAACAAAGACTGGTGGTGAATCTTTTTTGTCAGCTGCTGCTCATAAATTTCACAATCTAAAAAAACATATACCATACTTTTATCCAATTCATGCG
This sequence comes from Dendropsophus ebraccatus, assembly GCF_027789765.1. Classification (NCBI taxonomy): domain Eukaryota; kingdom Metazoa; phylum Chordata; class Amphibia; order Anura; family Hylidae; genus Dendropsophus; species Dendropsophus ebraccatus. Next base: position 15,376,613 of record NC_091464.1, read on the forward strand.
TTTTCTCTGCAGTTCTCTCATGCAGATGGGGGAGCATACTCCTATTAGGCCCCGTTCACACGTAGCAAAACTAGCAGAATTGTCCGCCGCGGAATGCCGTTAGCCTCTCTCTCATAATGGGAGTCTATGGGAGGCGCACGCTGCTGTTCTCACAGCGTCTCTCCGCGCAGAAGAATGAACATGTTCATTCTTCAGCGCGGGGAGAGCAGCAGCGCGCGCGCCTCCCATAGATTCCTATTTTGAGAGAGAGGCCAACGGCCTTAATACAGTCGCCTTTACATATTATGTAAACGTCTATAACAAAATAGAACAAGATGTTTCTCATTTTGGTATCTATATCTATCTGCATATATCTTTTCACTGACCTGTTCTTACCAGTGCATGGTGCGGAGCCATGGTTGTCCGCAGTAAGGACAGAGCTACAGAATAAATCCCTTGCATCTAATATTTAGTGATGGAATGGAAGCAAGATGGCCATTCTGTACTGAGAAAATGACTGTCTGAACCCTCTGCCTTTGGATACAGGTGGCTGAAGAAGTTGGATGGAGCTTTAGACAGTCCCAAAAATCCTTATGGCTTTATCAATGTTTTCTAGGCAGCCTTAGGGCTGCATCCAACTTCAACCATTAATAATCTAATTTAGAGCATTCAGCTTCAGACAAACCTGAGTGTCCTGGACATTCACTCATCTCTATGCCTAACCTTTCATAAAGTTTTTAAAGGGAGACTGCCAGCTAGAAACAAACAAACTGAAGTCAGGCCATCACATCTGACACTTCAGGTAAAGCATTTAGGTTGATGTAATAGCAGCTTCAGATAACTACAATGAAGGTATGGATAGTCTCACAGCTATATGGTCTTGCATTCAGTTGGGACATTGTACCCTCTTTTTTACTGGTTGTATAATATCTGAATATCTAATGTCCATGGCCTCTCTGTAAAGTGTTACCTTTCGAGCAGTCTCTTGTAGGGTAAGATGTTGGTCTGCATTGCTGGTCTGAAATGGGTTAAAGTAATTATTTTAATGATATGTGCTAATGAGCGTAGCCGAGCCGTGTTTGTAAATGTACCTAATATCCCAGGAATTTACTGATTAGACTTGAATTCCCTTTGATTTCCCATTGTTTGCTGGAGTGCCTGCACTTAAAAACGCACAATACGAGAAGATCAGATTTGGAAGTCTATAAAATAGCAGAACAGTGAATGTCACATGAGCCTTCCTACTGAAAAGGCAATCGTCTCTCTTGATTAGTAATGTTGATTATTTACAGGGTGAATCACACAGCATTTACTTCCCTTACACTCCGCTATGTCACCTTGCTGTTACATGACGCTCAGTGCATAAACTGAATGGTCCTCTTATTATTTGCTTTTCATTTTCACTGTTTTGATAAAACATCAATTTTTCATCAAAATTTCTTTTCAATGTTCCAAAGAACTAACCATTCTGCCTTATTTTGCTAGCTAATAGAATATAGTTTGTGAATAGATTTACCCAGGAGATACTAAAGACTGGCGAGTTGTGTGGTGACTTGCAGATTGTTCAGTACAGTTTACTTCTCTCCACTGATTTTAGTCCCAGCTGCCCATAAAGCGTAGACTGCCCTCATTCATTGTACTTTCATTAAAATAAATGGGAATTGGCAATTTAAATTATGGGGGGGGGGGGGGGAATTACAAATAAATATCTATATATGTGTGTTATACGCAGCCAGACTTGCTGGCTGCTGTTTATGGGAAAATGCTGTTAAAGGGAACCTATCACACTGAAAATGCAATCCGACTTGAAGGCATCTTCTTATCAAGCAGGAGGAGCTGGGCAGATTAATATATAGTTTTTTTAGGAAAAGTTCCAGGATAACTTGACATTTACCCACGTAAGTCTCTGCTCATTCTGGGTTAAGTAGTCACGTGGGTGGCCCTATTCAGAGATTAACAGCTCTTTGTATGCAGCTAGAAAGAACTGTCAATCACTGAGTAGAACCACCCAATTGACTTCTTAACCCACAATATGTATAATAGATAAGTAAGTGGCCCATGCCATTGGTTGACTACCTGTACACAAACAGAGCTGGCAGTCTCTGATATGACCGCCCACATGACTACTTAGCCCAGAATGAGCAGAGATTTACATGGGTCAATAACCAGTTATCCTGAAACTTTTCCCACAAAACTATATATCAATCTTCTCAGCTCCTCCTGTTCTATAACAAGATGCCAGCAGATTGGACAGTATTTTCAATGGAACAGATTCCCTTTAACCATAGTAACTGTGTTTGTATAGAAGCTAGGCAGTCACCGGACACTAAAGAGCCAAGTCCAGTCAATATGCGTCAGGTAGCGGCTGTATATTACACCTGACACTTATCTGCCACTGCCGTGATTGGTCGTCTAGTTTAATCCCTTATATGCCACAATCAATCATGATTGCGGCATTTAGAGGGCTAAATGACAAATGCTGTATGTTATCGTCATGGAACTCTTATGATGCATTTGCAGGCTGCCTATTGGTTATCAGAGCAACCAGAGGCGGTTAAAAACCTACGGTTCCCAGCATGCACAGACATCCAAAGGTTTGGCTACCCAGGCATTATGGGTATTGTAGTCTTGCAGCAGTTGGAGGGTGGCAGATTCCCCATCACCGGTAAAGCAATCTAAAAACTTGCTTATTAAAGGAGACCTGTCACCCCCTGTTCCGGGGTGACAGGCTCCCGACCCCCATCTAGATCCCCTTATACTGACCTCATCTCGCAGAGTCCCGGTCCCGGGACGGAGATATCCTGGTCAGAAGCCGGCACACGCGCTGTGGAGATAGGTCCGGGTCCATAGAGAATGAATGGAGCTGTGCGCGTGCTGCAGAGAGAGTCCGGCTCCTATCTCCGCACCTATCTCCACAGCGCGTGTGCCGGCTTCTGACCAAGATATCTCCGTCCCAGGACCGGCTCCGGGAGCCGGACTCTGCGAGATGAGGTCAGTATAAGGGGGTCGGGAGCCAATCACCCCGGCACGGGGGGGGGGGGGGTGTGACAGGTCCTCTTTAATGTGTCCTAGGAGGACAAAAAGTGTTACAAAAGGGAATGTTTTGAAAAGCAAAATAACATACAATGTAATAAATGCGTTTGTGTATATATATTTATAGAGAGAGAGAGACAGGCCAAGAAATAAGAAATGCTAGTATTTTTGTTAAAATTGTAAAATCTAAAGAGTCATCAGAAAAGGACAATTCAAAGTCTGCACAAGCCCCACCAATCTGGGAAATTGCTGTTTTTCTGTTTCACCAATTTCACAACTAGTTTTGTAAGCTTTAGCAGTATATTTACAGTTAAATGTCATTACTAAGTACAGTTGGTCCTGCAAAAAAACAAGAACTTATATGGCTTTGTAGATTGAAGGGAAAAAAATGTAAGGCTCGGTTCTCACTCCATTTAATGTATGTTTTATTAAAAAACATGCAAAAACAATTGTAATTTTTACAATTTTAAAAAAATCAAAACGGATGTGGCCTTTTCTTATTTTTGCGGACACAAAAACGTGGCTGACCACATTTTTGTGTATGTTAAAAGTAACCTTTTAAAAACTGATACGTTAAACGCAGTGTGAACCCGGCCTAAAGGCTCTATTACACCAAAAGACGTCTGACAGATTGTCTGACAGATTTTTTTTTGCCAAACCCAGGAACAGACTATAAACAGAGAACAGGTCGTAAAGATAAGACTGAGATTTCTCCTCTTTTCAAATCCATTCCTGGCTTTGGCTGAAAAAATCTGTAAGATAATCTGTCAGACATCTTTTGGTGTTGTAGGGCCCTAACTGCACAAATTAATATTTTCTTGGCTGCTAAGTGGTTAAGAGTTAGGATGAGTGTTTCGTGTGTTGTCACACCTGTATGCAGTTTTATGACCTAGGTTGTGAAAATTAGTGCAGATGTGATGAATGACATAACACAGGTTACAGTAATTGCCATCTGTTCTGTGATTCTTTTGCTGAAATCTCCACATTTTGTCAGCGCTGTGTTTCATAAAACAGCGTTTGCATTTGGTCACTTTTGCTGCTTCATTATTTTACCATAGCAGCCAGATGTGAGGTTCCTTTGGCTGAGATATAAATGTGCTTGCTTATCCATAGTTCTCCTGAAAAGAACTTGTTTTCCCGCTGAGTCCTTTCAAGCTATGGGAATGTGTGAGCTGGGAGTCTATCAGAGCCGAAAAGGTGTCTTGCTGTTTCCAGTCTTGCTGTTCATCTATCTATATGACTTTCCGCATCCCATAGATAATGCTATGTGTATTGGAACATTCTATGTGCGTCTCTGTGAGACAAATGTCACTGATATTATAACTTTTAAAATGTGATCAATAGTAGATGTCATATAAAGCAAGTCTTCTTTTTACATTGTGTTTATTTTAGTTGTCATGCTATTAAACAAAGCTATACGCTATACTTGTATCTAGAAAGAACAAGAGCAAATCAGCTCCCCACACCTGCAACTAATCTCTCCTCCTTCAGGTGTGAGCCTCACCAAGTAGACCAGTGGCAAGGAAATATCAGCACTTCAATGTCCATAAATTCTTTATTGAAGCATAGAGAAAGAATAAAACCTTCTGTCAAATTTTATTGTTTTACTATGCTTCAATAACAAATTAATTGTGGACATCTGATGTGCTGGAATTTCCTTGCCACCGGTCTACTAGTATCCAGGTCCAGTCTCCTGAGGGCAGCTATATAACAGCTATACTCACTGTATCCAGGTCCAGTCTCCTGAAGGCAGCTATATAACAGCTATACTCACTGTATCCAGGTCCAGTCTTCTGAAGGCAGCTTTATACCAGCTATACTTACTATATCCAGGTCCAGTCTCCTGAAGGCAGCTATATAACAGCTATACTCACTGTATCCAGGTCCAGTCGTCTTAAGGCAGCTTTATACCAGCTATACTTACTATATCCAGGTCCAGTCTCCTGAAGGCAGCTTTATACCAGCTATACTTACTATATCCAGGTCCAGTCTCCTGAAGGCAGCTATCTAACAGCTATACTTACTGTATCCAGGGCCAGTCTCCTAAAGGCAGCTATATAACAGCTATACTTATGTATCCAGGTACAGTCTCCTGAAGGCAGCTATATAACAGCTATACTTACTGTATCCAGGTACAGTCTCCTGAAGGCTGCTATATAACAGCTATACTTACTGTATCCAGGTCCAGTCTCCTTAAGGCAGCTATATAACAGCTATACTTACTGTATCCAGGACCAGTCTCCTGAGGGCTGCTATATAACAGCTATACTTGCTTACAAGCCGGAGCATACTGTACCTGCTCCAAGCTCCGGCTTGCTTCGGGGGCTCCTGGCATCTGATCGTCCCGATCAGTGTGCTGCAACGGAGCAGTAGCTGTGGAATGGAGACCGTCACAGGGAAATAAAGTAAAAGGAGCATTATTGTTATATTGAAACAGGCAAAGCATGGCCTGTAGCAAAAAATGGAAGTGACCTATATTTCATATTTCTGATAATACAGGCCACGCTTTACCTCATTTTCAGTATTCAGTCGATGCTGTTAGATAGCTTTATTTTCTTCTCATCTCCTCTTTGTGGTAGTGATTTTATGCCGTGTACAAGAACTGTCTTTATGGGTTTATATTCTGTGGATAACTCATCAGTATATTTTGCCTGTAAAGTCCCTTTAAGTGGTGAGAAATAGGAATTGGGGGTGTAGTGATTTGTTTTGTGACTAGTAAAATGCATTTACACTTACAATACATCCTCTTGTTTTTTAGAATGCTGCCTTTCTTTATGGCCTTGGATTGGTCTACTTCCATTACAATGCATTTCACTGGTAAGTTTTCTATCCTTAAGGTTTAATAACTGTATAATTTGACTCGGCGGCAGCATTAATGCCTTAACGTAGGAAAAAGATCAAATACAATAACTTTCTGAGCTTGGCAATGTGATCTAAGTGACAATATGTAGATACACTAAGTGGAATTTCTCATGCAAATCCATTCAATAAATCTCAATTCCACACCACAGGTCAGGGTCCAGGCGAACGCTTTTTTTTCTTCAGCGTGCGGATTAGCTTTTCTAACATGTCATCCCATTTGCATCTACTGTAATGCCACCAGATATAAACAGAAAATCTGCAGCCTTTTCTCTGTGTGAGCATTACCATATGTCAGCATCTTGACTTTTGTGATTTTGCTGTCATGATGGATAATGAACATAATCTGGACCTATATGTGCTGCAGCCTAATAGGGATGTTCGTCTGATAGAACCTCAGGGTGTAGTCCAGTTCCTCCAGCCCTGTGTGGTGGTGATACCGAAGCTGTTCTGACTCTAGAATTCCTTTGTAACATAAAGAAGCACCCTTGTGATATATATATATATATATATATATATATATATATATATATATATATATGTGAATGAAGTCACTCTTTAAATTTACACTGTAGCTATTCAGATTTTGGTTGATTATTTGAACCTATTAGAAACTATTTGCATTGTCAGTGGCCATTATTGGCACCCCCTTGTGTAATGTTCTTACATCTCTGTGATTGCTGTAGTCAGAGTTTACTAGGTACTCTCTTTCTCAGTTTTTCACTCTGTTCTTTTAGGGCAATTAGAGCATTTCAGGAAGTGCTTTACGTCGATCCCGGCTTTTGCCGTGCCAAGGAAATCCATTTACGACTTGGACTTATGTTCAAAGTGAATACGGACTATGAGTCAAGTTTAAAGGTAATCACGTTTATATTGTGGAGTTATTTTGTAGCGGTGTTATCAGCTGAGGCTTCATATGTTTAGAGATCGGTCATATTGGCCATTTCATCTATGTATTTATATACTGGTGGTTATAAAGTGCACTGAAAGGATGTTTTCACACAACGTCAAAATGATGGGCGTTTTTATTTTACGGAAGTCAATGGCAAATAGCCAATATTTTATTATGGCTGTTTTAAAATAACGTCCGTCCCAAAAGAAAACAAAAATGACCTCCTTTTAGACGGTGTGTAAACACAGCCCTAGAATGGTCAGAATGGATTAAATGAATTTGAAAAGCAAGTAATTAGGATATTAGTGGCAAGCAACCTGGTAGACCTCATGGTCCATGACATGAACAAAGTGAAACCTGTTGTGTGTGTTTTTTTTTTTTTATGGATCCAATTCTGAAGTGAAACACTTGTGACCATTGTTTATGGCACTTGGTTTTCGTTACTTTAAGTCACAGATGTGGTTACGTGTCAGTCAATGACCTTCCGCAGTAAATTGAATTTTGCTGTCTCACTAATTCACTGTGTTTCTTCTCTCGTACTATGGATAGTAGTGTTTGACAGTCACACTTGTGCACTGATGAATGTGAGCAAAGAATGCTTTTTGTATTCTGTGTGAATCCCAGCTGTCCTTTGATGTATTCCAGGGCAGACTTTTGGCTGGTGTATGATTTGCACAGATAACAATGTACAGATATATAGAAATGGGGTTGATGGAGTGTCTGATGGAATGGCAGAGGAAATCCTACGCCCTAAAACCACTTGGATGCCAAAGTAATGAGCTGTCAAAATACATCTGAGCTGCTGCTGCATCTATCATGGCACACCAGTACTGGTATAGTCATATATGCAGAAATAAAGGTTCTTTAAAGCCGCACGTTCATTAGGGAGAACCTGCTGATATGCTGCAGGCGTTCTTTACCTTATCAGTGCAGGGCTGTTAACCATTCTTCTCCTCCCTTTGCATTATCTTCATATTCACTAATTGCCCCTTAAGAGCATTTGGGGCGTTGCCCCATGGCCCGGAGCACCAGCAAGGCCTGCCCAGTCCACTCCCTCCTGTGCTGCCGAGGGGGCAGGCTAGGCAGCACGGGAGGGGGTTGCTCTGGGCCACACACTATGCCTATTCATATATGCATAGTGAGCGCACAGGAGAGGGAGGTCCGAACTGGTGCTTCGGGCTTAGGGTGACGCCCCAAATGCGCTTTAGCCCCTAATTAGCATAGGGGCAACTAGCGTATATGAAGATAATTTGGAGGAGAAGAGGAGAATCATTAACTGCCCTGCACTTATAAGGTAAAGAACATCTGCGGCATATCAGCAGGTTCATTGGGCAGAACGTCCTGATAGTGCTGCTTTAAGACCACTCAAGTCAAAAGGCATCTTTTTATGGTGGTCATACAGGGGTTACAATAAATTTACTTGTTACTATGAAGTAGTTGATCTGTGCTAAACATTTTGGAATTGTTATATAAGCCACCTGTATGCATGTCAGGTGCTAGGTTTTATTGACCTTTTCATCACTTTGCTCTGGTTGGAGTACATCCTGGTAGCAATGTCGCTGATCTGCAGTGTACAGATACACTTTATACTACTGAAGGAAGATAATTGAAGGATTTCTTGGTCAGCTTTTTTGTGTGTATAAAAGCATCTTTTACTAAATATATGCAACTTTTTGATCAGTTTTTCTGGATGTGATGTTAGCAAAAATGATGTTAGCAAAAATTAGCAATATTGCACTTTGGTGGTTTCTTGCGCTTTCGCCATTTACCACGCAAAATCAGGAATGTGATCATTTAATAGTTCGGGTATTATGTCGCTGAGGCCAGGCCTATTATGTATGACTGATCGGCTTCCCACGATCATATCTTGGGAAGCCGATCTGGCCACTAGACCACCAGGGATGGCTATTTAAATGGTTAATTAGCCGGCAAGATGATCATAGAAATATCAGAGATTGTCGACAGAAAAAGACCCTTTGGTCCACCTAATCTACTTTTAGTATGATCGGGCCGTGCTGCGGTCCCTGGCTGCTAGTATCACCTGGGAGAGGCTTACCGGTATGTCATGGGCCCTTAAAGGGGTAGTGCGGCGGTAAACAATTATTCACAGAATAACACACATTACAAAGTTATACAACTTTGTAATGTATGTTATGTCTGTGAATGGCCCCCTTCCCCGTGTACCCGGAAGTGTGGTGCGCTATACATACCTGTCACGTGCCGACTCGTCAACGATGTCGTCTTCGGCCGAATCCCTCCGTCCGTCCTGAGTGCCGGCTGCCCTCTGCCGCGTCATCGGCTGCTCAGCCGCGATTGGCTGAACATAACTGTGTTCAGCCAATCGCGGCTGAGCATCTGATGACGCTGAAGAGGGCGGCCGGCACTCAGGAGGCTCGGAGGGATTCGGCCCGGCCGTCCGAAGATGACATCGCTGACTGAAGATCGGAGACGAGTCGGCACGTGACAGGTATGTATAGCGCACCACACTTCTGGGTACACGGGTGAGGGTGGTGGGACACGGGGAAGGGGGCCATTCACAGACATAACATACATTACAAAGTTGTATAACTTTGTAATGTGTGTTATTCTGTGAATAATTGTTTACCGCCGCACTACCCCTTTCAGGGTGCGTTCACACCTACAGGATCTGCAGCAGATTTGATGCTGTGTTCAGTTATTTAAATGAAATCTGCTGTGGATCCGCAGCAGAAAATACGCTGTGGATCTGGTAAGTGTGAACGTACCCTAAAGAGTTTACTATAACCAGAAGTGGGTCGACACAGAAAACACAGAAAAGTGCATATATTTTTATTATAATTTTTCTGTCCCTGGTTTTCGTTAAAAATACTACATAGTTTAGCTAAAGCTTTGGCTGTCAAGGCATGATGGAAATTGTAGTTTTGCAACAGCTGGAGGGCCCTGAGTTTGATACCCATAATCTATTAGACTTATGGTGCGTTTACACAGAGATCTATCAGATTTTGGAAGCCAAAGCCAGGAACAGACTATAAACAGGGAGCAGGTCATAAAGAAAACAGAGATTTCTCTTCTTTTCAAATCCAGTGCTGGTTTTTGCTTCCAAAATCTGTCAGATAAATCTCCATTAGACACGTAGAAGATGTTGGCAGAAAAGCCCCCCACCACCACCACCACCTCTGTCCATCTACCACATCTGCTGGACGTTAGTTTCAAGCATCTACTACTCCTTTCAGTTCTATTTTCCTTCATTCTAAGCATTCTGTGCATTGTGTCCCTTTTAATACTTAGAATTGCTCTGGTCTCACCCCTATAACTTATTTTCTTTTCTTAGTCAATGGGTTGGATAAGGGCACAAGCAAGCACAGATTTAGCAGATGGGCACTTGCTTACACAGCGGGCTAAATGGCCTCACGCATTCACTCCTTTGCTTCTCCAATGCATGGAATAGATTTTTCTGTGATCTGCTGGTAGAGCCTTAGACTGTATAAGGAGATCACTCACCGCAGCAATGAAGACCCTAAGACCACTTTGGGTTGCCAATTTGATCCCTATACCACAAACAATAAGTGGCGCCACTTTGACGTATAACTAGATGGTTAAATGACTAGCATCAGTGGTGGGTGTCTGCTGCAGAAAGTAGCCCACACCCTGTCAGTGAGTATGGCCCGAGCTTAGCTTAACATGGGGCTTACCTCCTGAGCCTGCTTCATACATCCCGTCACATTTGCTGATGTAAGACAGATGAGTGACGTGAAGGGGTTACACTGCCAGGATGTGAGCCAACTTCAGCAGGTTTGGCAGGATACCAAGCTGTGTTTGTCAGCTAAGTTTCTGCCGTGATCTCTTAGCCCAGCAGTGGTGGTGACATGGGAGACGTTCTTCCCATCATCTCCCCATCATCTAGAGCAGCAGCCGCAATGTCCCATCCTGCCCCCTACAGTTCTGGCAGTAAAGTTATCCCTCTCACATCAAATCAAATTCACCATTCTTATGAAAGTCAGAACTGTGAATGGCTCAAGTGGTGAAGTCATCAAATTTTTGATTATCATTCAGCCCTTATTTTAAAGAGGTACACCAGATGATGATGATTATTTTTTTTAATATAAATCAACCAGTATCAGAAAGTTATACAGATTTGTAAATTCCAGTACTTATCTACTGCTACATGCCCTGCTGGAAGTGGTGTATTCTTTCCAGTGCTGCCACCTCTGTCCATGTCAGGAACTGTTCAGAGCAGTAGCAAATCCACATAGAAAACAGGAGGAGAGTCAAGTAGCTGGCACTACTAGTTATACAACTAAGTGAACGAGTCGGATGGGGGTACGCTAATCCTGGGTGCTGCAATATGACAGGCTATTGAAGTTGCTCAACACTGAAAAGTCAATCCAACATAGTTAAATGTAGAAAATAGGAGCGGTCACTCACCACAACTTCTGCTGTAGAATGCTTTATTAATTCAGGTAAGGAACACTCCTGCTCTGGACGGTTCCTGACATGGACAGAGGTGGCAGCAGAGAGCACTATATCAGACTGGAAACAATAAAGCAGCTTGCAAGTCCTGAAAGACTTGAGATTAAGTTATACAAATTTGTCTTATCTTTGGAGTACCCCTTTTACATCATGACTTTAGTTCATTCCTGTCTCCTCCTCATAAAGGTGAACTATCTGTGAGATCACCACAGCTCATGTCAAAGGCTGAGGAATACGTGAGCCGCCCTCCAGCTCAATTCGCTTTAAACGTATCCCCACAACGTCCGACACCAGAAGTGTAACATCCTATACTCTATCAAGTTCTGTGCACAAGCCCTGTTAGACTAGAGCTTGCACACAGAACTCGCAGATGTTCGGGATGCAGGGGAAACATTCTAATGGTCTGGTGTCAGCTGCATGGAAACGTTTCAGAGTCCCCACTATGGAAGACACGCTTTAATATCTCACAAGCGTTGGACCTGTTTTCTCACTTGTCACAGATTGTACGGCTGCAAACTGAACAGAAATATACCGTGCATAAATAGGGCTAAATGAAACCGTCACTTTTTATTCATCGTCATAAAATAGACTAAATAGGTGTTATTGCTTCAGATTACTGGTATAGATATAAGGCTGTGTAAGGGTACAAACCCACACAACGTATACGCAGCAGATCTGCAGCAGATTTGATGGTGCAGATTTGATGTTGTGTTCAGTTACTTAGATCTAATCTGCTGCGTATTTGCTGCGTATCGCAGCAGTAAATAAGCGGCGTATACGGTGTGTGTGTTTGTACCCTAAGGGAGAAAAATGTCACTAGCAGGAACAGCAAATATAGTGCGAAATATACAGGGTGAATCTAAGGATCTCAGGACAGCGTTTATATCAGATACCAAAGGGAAAATTACATATCTGATTACCCCAGCAAGTAATGGGTGAGGGGCCCATCTTATAGGCTATGTCCAGAACATGGCCACCATCTTGAGAGACATGATATTGGGTCACGGGCAAGTTTTTCCAATGGGTTGTGTAGCATATCAAAGAAACCCAGTATTGTCTCAGAAATCCATTGCCGCAATGAGAGTTGCTCAATATTTTGTGGTTCAAATATTATCAACACACAGGAATGTTCCCTGTGATGCACAGCTATTTGCCATATTCATTGTGCTGTCTCTGGTGCTGAACACAGAGCTTGGTAACTTTTAAACCACAAGAGGTACTGCAAATCAGATGTCAGGCTAACTGGCCTGTAGTCACTGGGCTCTTCTCTACTCCCCTTCTTGTGGATGAATATAACATTGCAGCCCCTTTAAAGAGTCACTGTCGTATTTTTTTTTTTTTTTTTTGCAGAAATCAATAGTCCAGCCGATTTTAAGAAACTTTGTAATTGGGTTTATTAGCCAAATCTGCCATTATCTGCATGTAAAAAGCCTTTTCCCAGGTCCCCCCCTCCTTCCTCTTTTTCATCCACTCTGAAAAATCTAAAAATTGTGACTTGTTGCAGGAGACGTACCCTGTCTGTTCTAGGGAGAGGGGAGGGGGGAGGAGGAAGGAGGGAGTTAGCCGGCAGCAGAAAGCAGATAACAGAGGATTACAGGCATGGAGCTGGGTGACAGCTGTAATCCGAGCTCAGACAGGTCACTGGTGACTGTCACAGGAGATATCCCGTGAGGGATTTGTAGATTAACTCTTTGTTGTCCTGTTTTGGTCTTTTCTTTAGCTCTCTCCATAGGAGAACAATGAAGACAGGGGGGAGAGCTTCAAACTGCTTTTTCATGATAAAAATGCATTTTTCGGATAATAAACCCAATTACAAAGTTTCTTAAAATTGCCTGGACTATTGATTTCTGCAAAAAAAAATTCACGACAGTGACACTTTAAATGAATCCTGCTCGCACAGAAATCCTTGGTGTTGACTGTCAGTGGTGACTTACATGTGTCTCTACTAGAGATGAGCGAACCTGGAGCATGCTCGAGTCCATCCGAACCCGAACTTTCGGCATTTGATTAGCTGGGGCTGCTGAAGTTGGATAAATCCCTAAGGCTATGTGGGAAACATGGATATAGTCATTGGCTATATCCATGTTTTCCAGACAACCTTAGAGCTTTATCCAAGTTCAGCAGCCGCAGCTAATCAAATGCCGAACGTTCGGGTTCAGATGGACTCAAACCCGGTTCGCTCATCTCTAGTCTCTACCAGTGACCACCTCTCACCTAGGGGAGGCAGAGTCATTCATTGCGTCCTCTGCACCCGGACAGAACTATTAGTCCATTTGTGGACAGGGTGGCTGAAGACTAACACGTCCAGTATGATGGATCCAGTTTTATAATCGTGTCATACTACTGTCTCCATCTGCGTGTTATAGCTGAATTTTGGATGGGAACCATTATAGGTGGTTCGCTTTATGATGACGGATTATAAAACACTGGAAAGGGTCTTTATGGACAAGAAAAAAGCATCCCCTTTCATGCCAGGACTCCATGCCAGTAGCTGGATAATTCATGTCTTTTGGTCCATTACCCTGTGACCTCCTGCCCTGTCCTGTGACGCGGGAAAAAACAGGAAAAATATCTAACTCCCCCCCCCCCCCCCCCCCATATTAAGTGCTATGTTCTAGAGCGCGGGCACATTTGCTTCTTCTGCCTCTAGACGGTTACCATGGAAACCTCTGACAGCGGTGATGTCATACCATAGTCTGTAGCGGAGATGGCTAGAAGGCACGCAGAAGGGACATGAGCTATGTCTATGCTTGTCCCTGGATACAGGTCGCTGCTTCTGTTACATCACAAATATCGGGCACGGACACGCAATAAACATAGTGTTAAAAAATATGTTAAATGATTATAATGTAATGGCATAAATGGATAAAACATGAATAAAATGATGTTATAGTGACCAGTCCTTACCCTTATGTTGGCATTATGTGATGCAGTTTCTGGATAGAATGATATATAAGTGTGATATCCACACCACATGGTATGAATTATACACATAGCTATTGATGTGACAGCGCCGCCTGCAAGCTACTTAAGATGTGTTGTCCAGGAAACTGTCAGGATTCATGTAACCGGCTTCCCACATTCTGACCGTTCTGTCAGTCACAAGCACCGTGCAGCCGTGTAACCGGTCACTGGTGCTTGCTGTGTAGGTAAAGGCTGGACAGAAATGGGGACAGTTCCCAGTATTAAAGTATTGTACCAATCTGGTGGTAACCAATTGCAAGGCATCTCCTCAACATGTTAGTGAGAAGAACATAATGTGATATGACCATTCACAGTGTTACCAACCCAGGGGCTTCAAGATCTTGTGACAGAAAACTTATGGCAAAAAAACATAACACATGGTATCGCTAAAGTTTCTTGTACTAGAATAGTGTGGTGTAATTCATCCAGGTTATTTAGAAAACAGCTATAGGGTTAAGATGGTAGCAGTAGAGTATTTCCCTAAAGGTCCTGCCCCTAGGCTATGTTAAAATGACGGCCATTTTTGTTGGAAGGACGTCATTTAATGACAAATAACGGTCGTCATTTCAATAGTGTGTGAACATAGCCTTATAGTGGTTTTGTGTAAAGAGATTTTGTTCATCATTCATATATCTGTGCTGTCTGTTTCCAGCAGTGCAATACCTCGTGCACTGCTTGATCTCCAGAGAGCGGGATGCTGGATCACACAGCACTGCTTGGGATATAGACACATCTGTGCTGTCAGTTTCTGTGGCTGCACGAACAATACAAGGATCGTTCGTGCAGCCCGGCCACTCATTTTGTTTTCCTGTGTAAAAGGCACTGCAAATGGCTGACCGGCACTCAATCGCTTTCTTGCACAGCCCCGTGTCAAAGGTCGCTAAGCCAATGGTTACTTGTTCCACATACAACAATGTAATGTTTTTATCATGATGTAAGACGGTTATGTGTCAATATTGTGGAGATGTGACAAAATATAGAAATACAGAGATGACCTATTCTATAGATGTATTTTGCAGGAGGTTTCCGAATACACAAGAAATACTGTTTAGTTATGGTAACATTTCATGTCCCAGTTTAAATGCCTGGTAAAGTGCCAAATATAGGAATTAAAGGAAAAATAAATATAGCAGAAAGTAAAAATCTGCTGGTAGTATGGATAGGGCTGATAACCACGGCCCCTTTGTGTAATAGAAATATATCTAATTTCTCAAGACTATTGCTCTTTAAGATTCAGGGCAGCGCTTTCTAGGTAAATCCTCTTACAGTGAATTAGAATTTCTATAGACTGCTGTCTGCCTTGAGGTATTGTGTGTCGTCTCTGAACTGCAGTGGCCTCTCCTGCATAATAACCATTTCACACAGCAGTAGCCAGCTTCAGTACCGCAATATTTGTATGAGGTGCAGATGTTTTCTCGCTGCCGCTGCTGCCTACAGAACCGCTCTCAGATTAGCCTGGCTTTCTCTTATTTTTCGCCATTGGTGAGTGTCTTCCTTGTTCTCTCTATTTCATTGTGTTGCCGTTTTGTCTCATTACACCTAGCTATCGCTTTATTTTCTCTGTAGCGTAAAGATATTATTGAGCATATGCCGGGGAATGGACCCGAGAGAGAGGACTGCTGCTTTTGTCTTTTTGTATGTTAATGCTGTTTCTGCTCTCTTTTAGCTGGCTATCGGTATGAAGGATATCTATGTGCAGATTATTAGTTTATTACAAATGCAGATGGATCTTTTATTTGCTGTGTGTTAACCATGCCGGATGTCTATTTAGGTCACTTGTTTAGAAATAGAATAATGTGAGAGCGCAGGATGACCGGCTTCTCCCCGTGTCCGTGTCCCGGTTGTAATTGTCACTAGGTTGTGTGTTGCTCGGTGTGGAGGTCTCATTTGCATTTTGCAGCTGTATTATCTCTATTATTTACTTCATATTTAGTCCTTTCTAAATTCCCCAAGTAACATCCCCATGGTAACAGCCCCGTCTACTCCTAGGCGCGAATACACGAAGGGTGAATGGATTTTTACAGGTGTGCACTTACTCTGCTTGTAAATTGTGGCGATCAGTCATAAAATAAATGTTCCTCTAGTGACGGACCCGGCTGCTGTCAAGTGTGTAAGCACCAGGGGTACAGGCTTTCCCTTCCTGAATCTTACGCTGCTATCTACATTGATAAAATCATCAATATTGCAAACGCCTTGTGGTTTTCCAGCGGGTAGATATCAGAGAGGCTTCCTCAGTGCTTGTAATGATTGCATTGTCTCTCATCCTCACCCACGGTACAGTATCACTCTGTCAGGTGGACGGTGCAGCATTACTAAGTGTCATTTACACTTGAGGAAACTGTTCCACTTTATATAGATGTGTAATGTTGTTTTTTTTCCCTCCTTTCACAGCATTTTCAGTTGGCTTTGATTGACTGTAATCCCTGCACTTTGTCCAAAGCTGAAAGTAAGTACGGTTTCCGTGTTTTTTTTTTTTGTTTTTTTTTTCTGACCTTATTTGATCTGTCTTTTAGGCTAGATTTACTGTTTTTGCAGTCTTCGGCTGTCCAGGCATGATGGGAATTGTAGTTTTGCGACAGCTGGAGGGCTGAAGGTTCCCCATCCCTGGTTTAACGGATCCGTTTTTAAATGGTTACTTTAAATGTAGACTAAAATGTGGTCAACATTATTTTTGTGTGCGCCAAAGGAAAAGGCATCCATTTTGATTCTTTTTTTTTTTTTTTTTTTCTAATGGAAGTCGATGGAAAAACTGATCCAAGTGGAATGCACACAGTTGTATCTGTTTTTGCATGTTTTTTCTCTTTCATAAAACAAACACGAACCCAGCCTAAGGCTATGTGCACACAACGTCAAAAATAGAGAAAAGGCGGCAGATTTTGATATTTAAAATAACGTCCGTTTTGGCAGCGATTTAACTGACAGCAATGGCAATGCATCGAAGTCAATGGGAAGACCGACGTCCAAGGCACACAATGCATTGGTTAACGGACGTTTTCACCGTGGACGACAAAATAATAAACAATAATAAATTATTTTCGGAGGTCTTTTGCAAACAGCGGACGTTTTTTATTAGTTGGTCACACAGTTTTTCTTTTTCCACTGTTCTTTCTCAGTTTTTACTCTTAAATTCGATGGACTCTTCAATTAAGACACACCCAAAGGACAATTAGTAACCCCAAATTAGTATAATGTACCAACAGGGGGAGGCCAAGCTGCTAAATGAAGTCCGTTATTTTAGACTCAAAATAATGGACGTCATTTTAAATGGAGCTCAAAAAAGGTTGTATGAACATAGCCTAACACTATTTTTGCTGTCCATTTAACATATCCGTTTTATAAGGGGAAAAAAAAGATGCAAAAAACGAGTGGTATAAACATCGAATGCTGTCCATTAGGATCCGTTTTCCATTTACTTACATTATAAACAAAGATCGAAATGGATCAGTTTTGAAAAAAATTTTTTAGCATACACAGATGTGGTTGACCACGTTTTTTTCTGTACATTAAAACAAGTGAAAATGCATTGGTTAAACAGACCACAAAAACAGTGTGAACCCAGCCTAATATGGCTTCTATCTGTAACATCAAGGGTTATTTTGTTTTTTACTTTATAATTCATTTGCAGATCTCAGAATCACAAACTATGAGCTGGATGGGGATGTGATGCTTGTGCATTTTAATGGAACAATACTGTAGTGCCTCTCATCGCCACTAGTAGTACAGAGATGCAAATTGGATGCTGTCCTAAGGAGTCCACAAAACATGGATACAGTCAAAAGGCTATGTCCATGTTTTTCTGGCAGCCCTAGGGGTGGCATCCATCTTGCATCTCTGTACTACTAATAGTGGCCATGAGAGGCACTACAGCATTGTTTCATTAACCCCTTAAGGAACGCGAGTGTATATTTACACCCTTCGGCTGTTAAGGGAGTTCAGAGTGGGGCCGCGCGGCGACCCCGCTCTGAACCGCCGGGACGGCATGTAGCCCGGGACCGTGGCTATTAGAGGTGCCTACCTCATTGATCTATGCTGTATAACTTTACAGCATAGATCTCAATGAGAGATCAGAGTGCTTATACTAGAAGTCCCCCAGGGGGAATAACCCTAACCGCAGGGGGGCTTCTAGTATGAGGGTGAAAGAAAAAAAAAAAGTGTTACTAAAAAGCCCCCTCCCCTAATAAAAGTTTGAATCACCCCCCTTTTCCCATGTTATAAATAAAAATAAATAAACAAACATGTTTGTTATTGCCGCGTGTGTAATCGCCCGAACTATTAATTAATCACATTCCTGATCTCGCACGGTAAATGGTGTAAGCGCAAAAAAATCCCAAAGTGCAAAATTGCACATTTTTGGTTGCATCAAATCGAGAAAAATTGTAATAAAAATCGATCAAAAAATCGCATATGCGCAATCAAGGTACCGATAGAAAGTAAACATCATGGCACAAAAACTGACACAGCCCCATAGACCAAAAGATAAAAGCGTTATAAGCCTGGGAATGGAGCAATTTTAGGCTACAAACCCACTTGGCGGGTCTGCAGCTAGTCCCCTTGCTGCATATTTGCAGCGAGAATCGCTGCAGATCCCGGCCCTATACTTTTAATGGCAGATAAACACGCCAGCCAGCAGCCCCGCCCGCCCGATCACCCCCCGCAGCACCGATCGCCCGCCCAGCACCCCCCCCCCCCCCCAGCACCGACCGCACGCGCGCCCCCCCGACCCCCCAGGGCAGTTTTACCCCAGGGTGAACTGCGTAAAAACAAATACCCCCCGAATAAACAAAATGCTTTTTTTTTTTTTTTTTTTTAAATTTCACCACACTTTTTTTTTTTCCTGGTTTCGCAGTGTACTTTAGGAAAAAATTCAGCCTGTCTTTGCAAAGTACAATTAGTGGTGCAAATAATAAGGGCTCATGTGGGTTTATAGGTGAAAAAGTGCATGTGCTATGGCCTTTTAAGCACAAGGAGGAAAAAAAACCCTTAAGGGGTTAAAATGCACAAGTATCACATCCCCATCCAGCTGTTTCTTTGTGATTCTGACATCTGGATCCCCATCAATCTAATAATGATGGCCATTAATTTTCAAAGACTTGACAACCCATCAAAGGAGTATAATATATTATGCTAGGGCTGCTATAGAGAATGAATAAGCAAAAAAACACTGATACATATCCTGGTCCCTTGCAGCTCCTGTTTGAGCATCTTTTGATTCCCCATTCCCTGCTATAGATGTCTGAGCAGTACCTGCCTGCACAGTCAATGACTGGCTGAGATGGGGCAAGTAAGGGAAAGTCCCTGCACGTGTACTGCTGGCAAACATCCCCTGAAATTAAAAGGGTTGTCCGGCGATAAAAAATTATTCACAGAATAACACACATTACAAAGTTATACAACTTTGTAATGTATGTTATGTATGTGAATGGCCCCCTTCCCCGTGTCCCACCACCCCCACCCGTGTACCCGGAAGTGTGGTGCGCTATATATTACCTGTCACGTGCCGACCACGGTCTCCGATCCTCAGCAGTGACGTCTTCTTCGGGAGGCCAGCGGATCTTCCCGAGTGCCGGCCGCCCTCTGCAGCGTCATCCGAAGCTCAGCCGCGATTGGCTGAGCATAACTGTGCTCAGCCAATCGCGGCTGAGCAGCTGATGACGTGGCCGCGTCATCAGCCGCTCAGCCGCGATTGGCTGAGCACAGTTATGCTCAGCCAATCGCGGCTGAGCTTCGGATGACGCTGCAGAGGGTGGCCGGCACTCGGGAAGATCCGCCGACCTCCCGAAGAAGACGTCACTGCTGACGATCGGAGACCGTGGACGACACGAGATGCGGTGAGTATAATGCACCACACTTCCGGGTCTAGCGTGGGTGGTGGGACACAGGAAGGGGGCCATTCACAGACATAACATACATTACAAAGTTGTATAACTTTGTAATGTGTGTTATTCTGTGAATAATTTTTTATCGCCGGACAACCCCTTTAATAAGAAGTAGCTGTACAGCACGAAGGGGGGTTCATATGCTTGATAACCACGGTGAGAACACTAAATCACCTTAAAACAATGACTTTTTTAGAAAGTGCAGGGACAGTTAGTCTTCAAGCACGATTGATGTTTAATCTCAGAGTGCAAATCATATATGCTTGGGGTAGACATACAGAAATAATAGAAGGGGAGACTGGATCAAACGAATCTCATCTTCGATTCTTTTCCTAAAATAGGCCTTAGATGGGTATGCCATCATTTGTAACATAAGTCACTCTGTATAGACACACCATGACAAAAAAAATATTCTTACTGTATCACACTCTATTATAGCATCCCTTCTAATGTTTGCTTGTTTTTTGCCTTTTAAACAGTTCAGTTTCACATTGCTCACTTGTACGAAACACAGGTAAGACTTTAATTTATATTAACGTTTCCACCCATAACAATCAGATGTCTCCCTGCTTTGTAGCATTGCTTTAATGTGTGTGACTTTGGACGTCTTATTCTTTTTGTTGGTTTTCTGAGAAGTTAAAGGGAATCTGTCAGCTACAATTCATGTCCAAACTGCTGACGCTGTTAGATAGCTGTTAGGTCAAGGAGACACATGGTACCTTTCATATATCCAGTGTGCTTCCTGAATGTAGAAAAATGCTTTTATCTCCCTCCCCCCCCCCCCCCCCCAGAAATATGAGCGTATACTGATAAGCTATGTAGTCCAGGATTTATTATTACTAGTAGAAAGAAAGAGTAGAGCTGGTGCTCATGGCAACATAAAATTTCTGGCTTTCGGGTGCCAGCAGCTTTCTGAAAAGTGACCTAGAAACTGGTTGGCTGAGCAACTGCTCCACTTTTCCATCTCCCTTTCTTGCTTAGGCTATGTTTACACACTGCAGTTTCCAAAGCCACAGTAAAAAAGCTGTCATGTGACTGTAATTTCAGAAGATGGCAAACGTGACATAACCCTGACACAGCCACAACATTTTCCTCCAAAGCCTTATATGTTACTTGCTTTTGTGCATTTTCAGCTCTATTATGCATCCCTTTCTCTCACGCTCTGCACTGGCAAGGAGATGTGTCTTGTGATCAGCTTTTATGTGCATTGTCTGCTTCACATAAATCTGTACTGATGAGCCCATAAAGTTAAAGTGAGGATGAAGGAGACATGTATGTGCATTCCCTGTGCATAATGGCACTGGCACGCCGGCCCTGTAGCTCTGTGCTGCTACTGTAGGACATATGTCTTAGTTTTGTTTCAGCTGTGTTGTTAGTCTGGGTGGGGGACACCTAAATCTGTGTTTGCAGTTGTAATAAATTACTTTCTTTGTGACAACTTAACTTTTGTTTCCATTAACAGAGAAAGTACCACTCTGCAAAAGAAGCATATGAGCAACTTCTGCAGACTGAAAACCTTCCTATTCAAGTAAAAGCGACTGTTTTACAGCAGTTAGGTAAGGAGTATCTTCTGTCTTATCTGTTACGGAAAGCTTTCTAAGTGTGCACAACGCAGACTATTACTACACACTGACAGAAAATGACATGGTGTGAATGCTCCCAAGCCGCTTTTCCATTGGTTACCAGACATACATTGACCGACAACCCTAATATGTTTGGTAGTGGTTTCATGGGTTGCATGCAAAAATTTGTGACTTTCTTTGTACACTGATTTTAGGTAAAAGCATTAATATTTCTCCTTTAGAGTGTGTGTGTGTGTATATATATATATATATATATATATATATATATATATATATATATATATATATATATATATATATATATATATTGTATAATGTATGTATACTTTATATACACCAGCCAGACCATTGCTTTTAGAGCAGAGTGGTGGCTGTTAACCCTCATCTAAAGAGCTGGTAACAATGGGAGGGAAATAGTGGGCATATCAGGGTAACAATATTTCACTTGACTTGTCCCTCAAGTTGAACTGTAAGGGTCAATTTACACAGAGAGATTATCTGACAGATTATCTGCCAAAGATTTGAAGCCAAAACCTGAAACAGACTATAAACAGAGATCAGGTCATAAAGGAAAGCCTGAGATTCTTCCTCTTTTCAAATCCATTTCTGGCTTTGGCTTCAAATCTTTGGCAGATAGTCTGTCAGATAATCTTTCTGTGTAAATGGACCCTAAGTTGTGATGGGATATTGGGAATACCCTTCAAAATATCACAGCAGGGAGACCTGGGAGGTTTGTGTCACAAGACCACAGTGAAGCTATTTGCATACTTTATAGTAATAACTATATTGTAACGGCTGGTTGTATTTTGATTTATTTTTTCCCTCCTTTTATTTTTTTTTTTATAAATTCTATTTTACCAGGATGGATGCATCACACTGTCGATCAGTTGGGAGATAAAGCCACAAAGGCCAGCTATGCCATTCAGTATCTGCAGAGATCATTAGAGGCAGATCCCAACTCTGGTCAGTCCTGGTATTTCCTTGGAAGGTAAATCTGTTTATATCCTTGTTGATTATTGCTCTGTAATGGCACAAAAACCTTTCAGGTAACATAATAATAAATTGATGGCCACTCTTTTTAAAATCTGTTTTTCCTTTAAAGGTGCTACTCCAGTATTGGCAAGGTTCAGGATGCCTTTATATCCTACAGGCAATCTATCGACAAGTCGGAGGCGAGTGCGGACACATGGTGTTCAATAGGGTATGCTAGACTTACATCTCTTACTACCAGCTTTAATTTGGGCTTATTTATCACAAATCTCTACAGTACAGTATAAGGAAAGTGCTTGTCAGTGGTTTGCCTATGAACTCCCCTCCGGGTCCCAGGAAAAGCTGGATGCAGTCCTGGGAGACTTATTTTCTGATATATGTCACTGCCAATCGGGAACTTTGCCATTTTTTCTTTTTATTTATTTACTCTCACTAGCAGTTATATGGGTAGGTAATGCAGTTACACAGCGTGGGAGTGAAGCTTCCATTGCCGTTTTGCAGCTTGTAAGCAGAGAGGTGATTTTAAGAAACTTTGCAATTGGATTTATTAGCACATCTTTCTTTTGATGACTGCAAGCTGCGTTCTGCCCTCCGGCCTGTCTCGGGCCCCAAATGAAAAGCCAGATGCTCTGAGCTTTGTCATTCAATTGAATGGGAGCAGTTCAAAGATTTGTTTCCCTTTCATATACTTTTTCCTATGAATTCAAAAAAGTTTCATTAAACAATTTAAAATATTCTATGATAGATTCTAAATGGCATTAAATTGTCACTCTTAATTTTTTTTTGCAGAAATCAATAGCACAGGCGATTTTAAGAAACTTGCATTTTTATGCATATTTATCATGAAAAGCAGTTTCAAGCTCTCCCCCTGCCTTCATGGTTCTCTATGGAGAGGGGAGGGGTGGAGGGAGATGAGGCATCAAAACAGGACAACAAAGAGTTAATTTACAGCTACGTCATTGGGCTATCTCCTCTGAAGTCAGCATGACCTTTCAGGCCTCTAAATACCAGCTTTCGCACAGCTCCCACTGTGTAATCCTTTGTTCTCTGCTGGCGATTAATCTCCCTCTCCCCTCTCCATAGGTTACACAGGGCCTGACTGATGTAAAAGAGTCGGGATTTCCTGATAATTAGCAGTGAATGAGAGGAGGGAGGGGGGGGGCCTGGGGAAAGTCTTTTTGAATGCAGCTAATGGCAGATTTGCCTAATAAACCCAGTAACAAAGTTTCTTAAAATCGCCTGGACTATTGATTTCTGCCAAAAAAAAACCAGTGACACTTTAATGTAGCACCCTAAGTATTTTGAATAGCTATACTAATGGTAATCCTCCTAACCATTTTTCTGTACAGAACAAATGCCTGATCCTTTTTTGTCTTGTAACGACTGATTCATAAAGTTAATGACTACCTTGTCTTCCAGTGTGCTATATCAGCAGCAGAACCAGCCTATGGATGCACTGCAGGCCTATATTTGTGCTGTCCAGTTGGATCATGGCCATGCTGCGGCTTGGATGGACCTAGGCACATTGTATGAATCATGCAACCAGCCTCAGGATGCCATCAAATGCTACCTAAATGCCACACGGAGCAAAAATTGTAGTAATACCTCTGCGCTTGCAGCACGGATTAAGTATTTACAGGTATACTTTTTATTACCCCCACCCCATAGCTGTTGCCTTTTTTTGAGACCATGAAGCATGTCCATACACCACAAGACTGTAAATCAAAGTGTAATTTCCTCAGTTATGTGCCATGCCTTCATCTTAAGATTTCATTGCATACTCTGTTCCATGGCTTGCACTATCAAAGTGTGGAATAAAATCTTCCAGAAGTTACTTCATCCATCCTTTTATTGTATATTTAATGTGCATTGTTTTGGTTCTGTGTATATTAAATTTCCATAGACTTGGACCCCACAAGGCCGGTTTTCCTGTCTTGTGTTGCATTCTCAATTCACCTGAGTTAACTTTCCACCTATTTTAATTTATTCTCACAAAGGTTATGTCCTGGTTACCCGATTTTATTTATAACTTGTGCAAAGTCAAAAAACTAAAGTTTACTGTCTGGGAGCGCTCGGCACTTGTTAGGAAGATGTAGTGGACATGCTCGTGATAAATTAGGCCTGTGTTAAATTTCCTTTTTACATAATTTTTCCTAGGCTCAGTTGTGTAACCTTCCACAAGGTAGTCTACAGAGTAAAACTAAATTGCTTCCTAGTATTGAGGAGGCATGGAGCCTACCAATCCCCGCAGAGCTTACCTCCAGGCAGGGTGCCATGAACTCAGCACAGCAGGTGAGAAGTTGGGTTGTTTCCTGCAAAAGCCCAGCTTGAAAAGTTACTTTTGCTACTTTTAGCAAGTTTCTTTTACTTGAGCGTATAAACTGGTTTGTGTACATGTTTACTTAGGCAAAGGCAAACAGACAGGTTAGTTTAGCCAGATTAGCCACCTCTATTTTGGGTACCAACCAAAAACCTTTGTGGATCATCTTTGAACCCATTACACCCGTTACATTTAGATTTTTGTTTTTTTATCACATCTTGTCATTTTTGTCAGTGCTGGTCTTCACTAATCAGAAACAGCATCCTGTGTGTGGAGCCACATATTTTTTGTGTTTTCTTCTGGTTGTTTAAAGGTAAAGAAATAAACCCAGATTCCCAGTGGGAAAACAGAAAGCATACTGTACAGAACTATATTTTCTCTTATAATTCTTAGGCCTGTAAACCTCATCATCAGAATGCTGAATCTGTACTAGGCCTCAGTCAGACACCAATTTCACAGCAGTCCTTGCCACTACATATGATTCCTTCTAGCCAGGTAGATGAACTGTCAAGTCCTGCCAAGAGGAAAAGAACTTCTAGTCCTGCAAAGGTATTTCACATGGCAAAACAATGTATGTGGCTCATGCTGTGTTTTTTCCTCACACCATTGCATTCACATACAACATAGAGGATGTTTGCCTTAAAGTTTTTCCATGCTTCTACATAGTCCTACATTTGACCCACTGGTTCAGTAGGGAGTGATTGGCAGGCCCAATTGTTTTTCCTTGTTTCCCAAGTAGTTTTTTTTTTTTTTTAAGGCATTCGTAGTGTTTGTGCAGATTTTTCATGTGTTTTCTTTTTTTACAATGTGTTTTGCTTAATGTATTTTTTTTTGTCTTGTTTTCCTTCCTGTATAGAATTCTTCTGAAACTTGGAGTGGTGGCCATGTAGCGTCACATACCCCAGCTCAACAACTACATTCCTGGTCTTTGCCCCCACAGAAGTTACAGGTATTAAAATCCTTCTCCACATTATTTAAGTGTGTTGTATAAAATCTATATCCCAAAGGGTGTAAAATAGAAACTGGTGCTAACAGCAACCAATCTCAGCTCAGCTTTGGTAAAATGAAAGAGAAGCTGTGATTGGTTGCTACAGAAAGTTTACATCACTTTCTATTTTTTTTTTTACACTTTGATCAATTTGGTCCTTATTATTTAACAGCATTTTCCTTTTAAGACTTTTTGCATTAGGCAATCCTTTTAATTTTTATGGTCCTCTGTTCATACCTGCTTGTTAGGGAGGACAGCTTCTTTCATGCAGTATGAGAAGGATAGGGTTAATAGGGTCTTTCTAATTTCCATCTCAGTTTGCTCAGAAGAGGCTTCTAAGGGTGGGACAACTTACTAAAAATCCTACTTTACATATCATTATTATTATTAGACTACTACAGGCGGAAGCGTTTCTCTCTGTTTAGGATACGTGATATATCATATACATGATATGTTAGGTCAGCAGGAGTCCAACCACAGGGGCCCGAATTGATCACCAGAATGAGAAATCCTGGGCTCCTCTCCCTCTGTTTGAATGGTGTGGTTGTCAATCATGCACCCTACCGCTCTATTCTAAATCTATAGCAC